>NW_006922241.1:686484-727573 GCF_000298275.1 Orycteropus afer afer
GGAAGAGCCCCTGGTGACAGAGGAGGCAGAATTCAGTGAAGAACACTACCAGCTCTCTCAGACCATCCATCTGGGAATGAAGGAGGACAGCATTAGAGAGTTTAGGTCCCTCGGGCCTCAACGAGGCCATCCTGTGGCTGAGGTGGCCACACCAGTGGAAAAGAACTGGAACTTTTTATTGGGCCAAACAGAGCTTTTGTTTAATCAGGTTCTACTGGAGTCTTTTGTTGACAGACAAGGACTATCTGGGGGAGAGAAAAAAGACATTTCCTTTGTCAGCAGGATTGGGGCTCAAAGTCATTCAATCTGAAGATTTAGAGGACTGGGATCTCATTTTAAACATCAAGTTGGAGAAGAGGGAATAGTTGGTTTGGATTTTGCAAACACCACCAAAAATAGTCACCTCATTTGACTTTTTTATGATCTTATGAGGTAGGCAGGGCAAACATCATTAGTCTGTTTTGGAGATGGGGAAAATGAGTTGTCAAGGGTTGAAATGACTGCCCCAAGTGGTGATTCACAAATGGCAAGGCCAGCTCAAATAGAACCCAGGCCCACAGACTCAAGACGTGATCCTCCTTTTTAAGCTATTTTTTCTTGTAAGCAGGCATGGCCTGTTAGGGAAAACACCAAGTTACCAAATCAGTGATGAGTGCCCCTAACTGCCACTAGTGGCTGGCCTTTGTGGGGCTGGTCTTGAACTACCTCACCCTCATGACACCAACCCCAATGAGCCATGCTCTGTCCTTGTGCCCAGACCTGTCTGCTGCTCAGGCCAGGTAATTAAAGAGAATTGTTTTAGGTAACTCTTACCTGAGGACAAAATAATCCCTTTGGTTTCTCGATTAGAAAGCCCAACAGATTGAGTGACAAGGAAAAGTTTTTGATCTTGCTATTACAGTCACTTAATTAAAATGAATGCAGATGCTCCAACACCTAGTAATTTTCACCTCACTTACTCTGGCTCCAATTACAGCCCTTCCCTACTGACTTACACTGTTTAAATTACAATGTCAGAAAGAAATAGGACTATTTACCTGTTTCTATTCATACATACATGTCTAACACATTATCTTTTCTCTTCAAGCAAAAGATGTGATCATAGACCTTCTCTTTGCCCTGAAAACAGAGGGGAATAAATTTTGGTTCTTAAATAAAATTAAATACCAATAAGAATTCAAATCACCCAATACCTATGCCAACTTTCAACCGACACGTTTGTCTCCGGGGAGAGAGAGAGAGAGAGAGAAAGAGAGAGAGAGAGAGAGAGAGAGAGAGAGAGAGGGACCCTTTTCCTAGGAATGGAGGAGGCAGATCTTTAGAATGCTGTAGCATTTGCTACTGTCTTGGAATACATGCTTTGGAATAGATAATTTCCTTTTTAAAGTTAATCAGCTATTGACTCTGACCCTTTAGATCACGGAGAGTTAATTGTTTCAAAGGTTGTTACTTTTATTGAGTAGGTAATTAAGTAAACAGCACTGAGTGGCACTTAGAATTACATATAGATTTAGTACTAGAGATACCAAAGTTAGTTGCAACCAAGCCTCCATCTTTACTAAAAAACATGTTAGTGTACTGAGAAAGGCTTTGCGACCAAGGACAAGGGTTCACTGGTAAACAATCAAAAACAACAGCAACCAACCAACCAAACAACCAATGGGGAGAAATCAATGGGGTCTAAGGAGAATATCCTTTTTCTTTTCTGTCTGCGGTTATGTCAAGAGCATGAGTGGAAGAATATGGCTTCTTCAGAGTGCCCAGAGAGCAGCTATACATGGTAACTGGCTATACCATGTTGGAAAGCAGAAGGGAGGCTGGTGTTAACTATAGGGAAGATGGTCCTGCCTCACCGGTACCGAGTGCACTCACAACCCACAGCCAGGGTGGCTACCAAGTAGCTTATTAACTGGAAGAGGGTGATTCTGTGCAATAACAATGTGGAACATGAGGCAGCAATGTGGAAGAGGAAGATGAGTACCTAGGTAGATATTTACCTTCTGTCTCCTGTAATACCCCTGGGAGATTTCTCTAGGCATTCAACTAAATTAGTCAACTACTGACTTAGGAATGAAGTCACATTGTTCAGCTGCTACCCACAGTACCAAAGTGGCTGTGGTAGTTAAGTTTGTGGGTTGGGCCTGGTTAAGTATTCCTGTCAGAGTGGCACTAAGTAACCAGAACAGTGGCTAATGGGCTAACATGAAAAAAACCAAAGTGAGTATTTCTTACCGCTTACTTTCACACTTACTTTATCTCGGGCTTCCGTGCAGGGAAACCAGTTGCATTTGAGCTGATTCCAACTCATGGTAACCCAATGTGTGCCAGAATAAAACTGTGCTCCATAGGGTTTCTTATAGCTAAGTTTTTGGAAGTTGATCACCAGGTCTTTCTTCTGAGGCACCTCTGGGTGGACTCAAACGTGTAACCTTTCAGTTAATTGTTCAGAGAGCATGTTAACCATTTGCATCATCCTGGGTGAAGAGAAGGGTGGAAAATCTTCTCATCCTTCTTAGTATAGGATATTTGTTCTCCATTGCCAACAAATCCTGGTTTCTCTTAAGCTCTTACAGTTTCTCTAGTGGTCTCTGGGACTTGTATGTGAAGAAGCAGCTGTTAAAGAGCAGAGCTTTCCATCTTTCTTCTCCCACTGAGGCCGTCTGTCACTGACCCTGAGTGGCAGGGTGTGCCTCAAGAAGGGAGGTCACCAAATTTTGCTTCAACTCCCTCTTTTCCTGCTTTGTTGACAATTCCTAGTAACACTGCTGACATCAGGGTTTTGCAGACACAGGAAGGAAGAGATGTGTTCTTTAATGATGGAAAAATATTAGCGCACAATGCCCTTAAAATAGAATGTGTGTGCTTAGTCTTTATTTTGGGGACTTTATTGTTGTTACCATCTCTCCTGGGAAAGGCTGTGAGAGGCTCTGTCCCCTTCAGAGAAGCAGAGTAATTGTGTAACCTGAGGTATCCCCTAGAGAGCCAGGAGATGATATCAGCACACAGGTTTTTGAAACATTACTACTTTGTTGTCGTTGATTAATGCTCCAATAGACCCCCTCCTTTCCAAACTCTGTTATGAGCAAAATGAAATGATTTTATTTGTCTTGCCCTCCCAACTAGGCTGTTTGAAGAACTGAGCCATATAATGGACAAGACCACATCTGCAAACTATAAAACGTTACAAATGTAAAAGGTCATTGTTATTGACAATTGGAAGCCCTGCCCCTCTCTGGGTGGTACCATTCTGCTTTTTAATTTTTATGAAATAAACTTTAGCCATTTTGTTGGAATTCATGATTTTGCACTGACATGGGACTAGACATATGTGTAAATGTTTGGTATCCACACCAGAGAAGTGACACTAAATTTTGCTGAGAACAGCCCACTTACTTGCTCACCACCTCATTAGATGGCAAGGGCAGTTACTGAGAGGAACAGGAAAAAAAAAGAGAGCATTCGGTTATTGGGCTGATTTTTCATCATCGTTCTCATCCTAAGAAACATTGTGTTCCCTCAGGTTGGCTTTCTGGCATTTGGCATTGTGTCCAATGTCACCTTCAACTGTTTTATACTGAAAACTGTTAATGAAAAATGCTTCTTATTTCAGGTTACCTACTTTTCTCCTTCATTAGTTTCTCTTTATTTGGATCATTATTGCAGTCTGTTAGCAGGACTGATGACTTATTTTGGGGGTGATGCCACTGATTCTCAAAGGATTCTTCTATCTGACGGTGATTGTCTAGGCTCCTTGGCAAAGGTCCTGGTTCTTATCTCTGAGACTATAGTTTATGACAGTTAATTTTGGGAGAGTCTACTTTGTGACCAGAAAGTGCTAAGGTGGGATTGATGTGTTACCTGGAAAAGAGATGAAAGGCCTCCCAAGGATTCACCCTCTGCAGATATGGGTTTTGACCTCTGTGACATTTCTGGTTTTTGACATTTAGAGGAACAGGCTGCCATGATTGCATTTGTGTGTGAACATGTGTGCATGGATGTGTTTGCACAGGGGCTGGGGAACATCCCACCACTCAGCTGCCTCTCTTGATTTGCTCAAATTTCATTTCCATTTGCTAGAGTGACATCTGCACATTTTTCTGCCTTGCCACATTTAATGCACATCAGTTCAGCCCTAACCCTCTGTTGAGGTCAACCGTCCCCCACCTCCAGGCAGCCCGGGGGGGGGGGCGGGGAGAGCTAAGGATATACAATACTCTAAGTGGAATATTGAAGATCCCCATCTGTCTGGCAGTCCCAATCAATAAATGTGAACCCTCCTTCCCACTCTGTACAAGAGACACGTCACCACTTGGTTTTAAGACAAGCATGAGATGTGAGTTTTATAAGGGTTACTGAATCCAAGCACCCAGCTGTCACAGTGCTGAGCTAGGAAAAGGATTATGTTCTTAATCATGTTATTTTGTTACCAAAGGGTTCTTTTGACTTCCCCACACCCCTTTCCTTCAAGAAAAATGTACCAGTGTCTGAAATTGTAGGTGCCTCTCTGACACTTGCTGAATGACTTTTTTGAAAGAGCTTTTGTTCAAGCAGTAAACTTAGGCACTGTGGTTCTGGGCCATCTTTCTTGGCGTCTGTCAAATTACAAAGCTGAACAAGAAGACCAATTTGTGTTTACTTGACATAGCACTTAAGTAAAGCAAGCAGGTTGAAGACTTCAGATCTGGCAGCCCATGGCATTTCTTCTATTCAGTAAACACCTAGCCTATTGGCTGTATTGGGACAGCTACTCTTTAGGCCAAAAGTCTAAAAGCACCCTACAGAAATCTCCAACTCTGTACCAACCAACCAAACACAATAACCAAAAATCTGGGTCTTAGTTACTTCTCACATCTGAGTGGAGACAACCCTGGAGCCTCAACTGAAAAACAGGCTGTTCAACCTCTTTCACCTTTTCACCATACCAACAAGACTGACTGAAGCAAAAGCCACCACTACAAATTATCAGATTGACAAGCCAGTGCGATTCTGGCTCTTGCTCTACCCCCGTCTTAGAGCTGATAAAAATTTGGGATGGCCAGCTGGAGTAGGGCCAGGTAGTGTATGAAGTTTCCTGTGAGAAAGGATGGAGAGGCTGTGTAGAAAGGGTAGTGCCAAGTCTTTCTAGCTAGGATTGCTCTAATGATCTGAGTGAATGTGGGTAGAGACACTGAATTTGTCTTTGGAAGAGTGGTTTGACTGCCAGTTTTGGGATCATGGGTAAATCCTTTCACCTCAGTGGAACGCAGCTTCCTTCCCTTTAGTGCCAAACTAGCTGTTGCTTATTCCCCTAGTTCTATGATAAGACGTTTGTGTATAACTGGGCAGGGCAAACCCATCAGTCACAAGAGAAGGAAGCTCTTTTGTCTAGCAAAAGAGATGATCCATATCCGTTTCCCAAAGAATATGAAATCAGAGGTGGGGTTTTCATTTGTGTTGTACCTACCAACCTGATCGCTGTTATGGATTGAACTGTGAACCCCAAAATCGACATTGTAAATCCTAACTCCTATACTTATGGCTATATAATCCCAGTTGGGAATGAGTTTTCTTTGCTATGTCAATGAGGCTGTAATAGGGTAGGATGTATTTTATATCAATCTCTTGAGATATAAAAGAACAGAGCAAGCAAGGAAGCAAACAAGCAGAGATGGGGAAGACAGATGCCGTACCACATGAAGATCACCAAGGAACCGAGGAACGAAAGTTGAAAAGATTCAAGGACCTTCCTCTAGAGCTGACAAAAAAGTGTTGCCCTTGAGCTGACGCCCTGAATTTGGACTCCTAGTCAAACTGTGGGAAAACGAATTTTGTTTGTTAAAGTCACTCACTTGTGGTATTTGTTATAGTAGCACTGGATAATTAAGACAGTCATCATCTGATACATTGCTTTGCCTGCCCATAGCCTCTCTATAGACCAGTCCATTTTCCAAACTACTGCTAGGAAGCTTCGTAAAGCACAAATGTATATGTTTGTTTGCTGTTTCATACACTTTAATAAAAGCACTCTGCTGCCCAACAGCTAAAATCCAAACACATGGTAACCAGGCCTTTCCTTGTCTGTTCCCAATCCTCTTTCTCAGCCTTGCTCCTCCATAGATTCTATATTCTTATGTTTCACAAATACAGCACTCTTGCACTTTTGCAGAAATTATTCCCTCTACCTGGAATAACTGTCCAAAGAACTCTTACTCATTCTGTAAGAACCAGGTGAAATGTTACCTCCTGCTCCAATGTCTGCCATACTTGACTGGTATTGCTGGGGAGATGCCAATATTTCTTTGCAAACGAGGACACAGAAACTACACTCTATTAAACTTTGTGTCTAATAGTGTCTCATACTATGGGTAGAATTCAAGAAATACTATTAGACATTACTTATCAAATGGTGACTGGACCAAGCTGAGCCAGTATAAGTGATAAACTGAGACCTCAACCTACAGCTTTCCTAGATTACTTAATTAATGTTTCCTGAAATATTAAAAAAAAAAAAAAAAAGTTCCAGAAAGTCAAAAGTAAAATACTATAGCTGAGGACTTATTTAAATGACTTTTTAAAATATCCCAGAGGGAAAACCTGATCTAGGCATTTCATATTGCTATTCTGCAAAAGAAAAATCAAGTGCTATATCTCGATATGACTCCAACAGTCTTCTGGATTACCAGAGATAAATGCTAACAAGGAGTAAAATCCAGCACCCCCCCACCTTATTAATATGTAAAAAGGCTGAAGTCACATCTGTGCTGAGATCTATTTTTAGTGGACCCTACATACTAAAATCCTACCCTTGATCTCTTAAACTATCAAGCTTACCATAAATGTTTGATGATGAACAAGCCCATAAAAAGAAAATGCATAAAATGAATAGAGGGAGTCAATGCGTGCTCTGCCTTTTAATTACCAGTGGCTTCTGCTAAAGTCCTGCTCCAGGCTGGGTGCAGGCAAAGAAAAAACATCAATAATTTGGAGAGGGAGGGGGGTGTATTGCAAATAAATGCCTATAACTACATGGTTATTTATGCTTTGGAAATCAGATGGAAATGGAGGAAGAGTAGAATCACACAGGAAAAAAAAATAAAGAAGGTGGGATGTTAGAAAGGGGAAAAGTAAGAGAGAAATAAAAGCATTCAGCACACAAAAGATAATGTAGAACAGTCTGGTTTTATTACTTTCAAGTAATAAAGAGCCTTTTCCTTGTTTTTTTCCCCTTTTTTTTCTTTTCTTTTCCTTTTTTTTTTTTTTTATAACATACATTAAGTCGTGAATCAGATGTTAGGGGATGTGGAGATGGCAGGGATATTGGTGACATCACAATATTTTTACAACTTTACAACAAATATAAATCTGAGTTGGGTGCATCTACCAGTGGCTAGCAGGGGTGGAAAGCAAAGGCACACTCAGGTTTATGGACCCTACCCCCACACACAGTGGGGAAAAAAAGGGGGAAATACTTAACTGCAGAAGACCTGCTCAATACATGTGGGCATTTTAGGGTTAACACCGTCAAGTGATGGGTTGTGGGACACAGTGGGACAGGAAGGTCACTTTTGACGCAGATCAGATTGACTTAACACAGTTGAGGCAGTGACGCCCACACACACTGGGATCACATTTCAACTCTGCCCGCTGGTGGGCACTGCATCATCAATACTCTAGGAAGTCAAGCATGGGGAGAAGATAGCAGGGTGATGTGTGTGTATATATCCATAACTTTCCTAATGTCTGCATTTCTAGAGAAAATTCAAGGGAAAAAACAAGATCTCAGCTTCAAAAAAAGACTTCATGTTTCAACCTACATAGTACATAGGATGTGACCACTGAGTCCACTAAAACAAAACAAAACAAAACCCAAAACATGTAATAGTAACAACAACAACAAAACACTATCCTGAACAACAACAACAAAATTGCAATGGATACTTCAAACCAAGGGTGTACTCACCCTTACTACACACTCAAGGCGACCACCAGTTTCTCACTAGCCAACTCAAAATTGTCCTTGTCAGTCTTTTTTTTTGTTCAAGTTTTATTTATTTATTAAGAAAAACTAAATCCAGAAGATCAAACTGGAAATAAAAGAGACCAACAGATCACCAAACAGTTTAGCTGTTTAACAAAACAATAACAACCAACAACAATGCTCAAGTTTTACAGTATGTTGACAATTCTTTTGTCATAATAAACAAAAGTTCTTTCTTCTGTATGTTTGAGCAAATGAAAACCAAGGGGAGAAAAACACACTCCCCCCCCACCCTCTACAAACAATAACAACAAAAGCATAATTAAAAAAAAAACAAACTAAAAATCTTTTGCCCTAGTCAACGTTTTGCAAATATCCATTGTGGTTGGCTTTGTACTTAAGAGTTATTCATTAATCACAGCAGGGGCCAGCCTGCCTGCATCTATTTCCATGTTATTTCTTTGTGTGCATTGCATGTGTGTTCAGAGCACATGGCTTAGAGACCCCTCCCAGGTGCCTGCCCAACTGCACACATGTTCTCCAGCAAGTGGACACAGCAGAAATAAAGATGGAGACACCAGTCCCTTTCCTGCTTGCTAATGAGGATATCACCATATTGAAATGATCTGAGAATACAAGGGAAGCAGGGATCTCTGGAGGAAGAAGGGGTTTGCCACCCACAACACTGGGATCCATACTCAGCAGCAGCATGGCCAAAGGGTAGTTCAGCTTGGCACAACTAGAAGGAAATGTGAATTGGAGGGTGTGGTGCTGCCTAGCTTTCCTGGACTATGGGATTATAATGATCACCACTGCATTCTTCTTCCATCTGCTTGACTCCAATCTCCCAGAGGGCTGGAGTGGAGGTGGGGGGAAGGAGGGTTAAATAAATATTTGCATTTACTTCAAAAGGGGGAAAAGTTTATCATACCGACAGTTTACAAGTGTACACAACTTGGGTGTAAGGCACAAATTTACATGTGGAAAACAGGCTATTCACAGATGTAACCCCATGAAAAACCCGTGTGATCAAACCATTAATTTATGTAAGGTAGCAGCCAGCATATTAATTAGTTCACACCATTTGTTGATTTTGTCTGCAGTCTCACATGCAAGGTGAAATGAGATGGCGGATCACAAGCTGGTGCCTTCACAGAAAGTAGTAACCACCAACAAAGCCACATTGGTGGCAACGGGACAGGGAGGATGTGCCATTCTAAAAGTTTCTCTCCTGGTTGCTTTAGAAGTTAGGATCTGGAAGGACTTTTAAACTAATTATTATTATTATTATTATTTTGCATGTTATAGGCCAGAGACCTGACCAGCAAATTAACTGATGGATTTAAATAAATATCCCCCTCTTAACTCTTTCCTTTAGCTAGAGATCAGACAGTCCAAACACAAAGCTCAGAATTCCAGCTCCAACTTATTTACTCAGTGAATTTATTGTAAAAATAAAAAAACTTAATTATTCCAGTTAATGGATTTCACGTTAAATAGTTTAACTTTCAATGGGCTTTCTGAAGAGCTGTTCGTAGGATGGTATGTGGAAGAGTCCTTTCCTTAAGGATAAAAAGGTGAACAATAAATAAAGAGTTACTTGCGTTAACGGTCACGTTATTCATTAAAAGAGAGGAGGAGCAGAAATCTATGACATAGTTGCCCAACATGGCATTAATCTGCTATAACAGAAAGCTGTAACACTGGTGGGCATTTCACAGTATCTGCACATAGTAAACTTCTGCCATTGTTAAAGTCTGAGTTAGAATTATCAATGATTTCTTAATTTTTTTGTCTTTTTAATTTTCGTGATGTTTTTTAAAAAATGTGTTTGTGTTTTGCAGGTTGGAAGGCTAGCCCGGTTTGGCAATGCCCCGTGCAGTTATGGACAAAATGTTATAGTTACTTGTTCACCTGTGTGTGTGTTTTGTATGCATGTGGGGGGTGTGTGTGTGTGTGTGTGTGTGTGTTTGTGTGCGGATGAGTGGGTATGTGCTTTTGGCTCATGTTTGTGATGATAATTTAAGTCTTTTGTGAGTCCAACCTGTTGTAGGCTGTGAGGGAGAGTGAAGGAAGAGAATGGAGGTGAGTCCCGCAGTTGCAAACCTTCACCAAACCACGTGGCCCATTTTTCAAGAGTATCCCTGTGTCCCAGAGAAGAGGACCCAGCATCCTCAGCTCTGCCTCTGGCCATCTTCGTCTGGTGGGTATTCTGAGGCAGTTGAGAACCTTGTGGAGCTGAGCAGACGCCTCGCTTTTCCTGCTGGTTCGATACCTGAGCCCCTCCCCCTGGGATTATGTACACGCATCATTGGGCTTCATGGATGTGGAAAGGGGAGCAAAGGAAGGTTTGGGAGGTACGTCCGGCTTTAGCGAGGGCGTGCGCTTCAGCCCCGACCGCGTCAGTGAGTTGTAGGCATTGAGGCTGGGCTGCCTCGAAACAGTCACCGCCTGGCCCGATGGCTGGGAGCTGTGCACCTGGATAGAGTCCACCCTCTGAGGGGCGGGTGGTGGGTTGTCTCCTCTGCCAAAGCTCTG
Source organism: Orycteropus afer afer (assembly GCF_000298275.1). Classification (NCBI taxonomy): domain Eukaryota; kingdom Metazoa; phylum Chordata; class Mammalia; order Tubulidentata; family Orycteropodidae; genus Orycteropus; species Orycteropus afer. Next base: position 696,980 of record NW_006922241.1, read on the forward strand.
GTTTCTGGAAAGGTGTGAGGAATTGGAGGAGTTAGTATTGTTTCTTTTGAGAGTGGTGGCCTGGTGGCTTCTCGTGAGCGAGTTCGTGGGGTAGCTCCTCTTATAGTCAACCCCGTAGGAGGAGGAGTGGTGCATTTCCAGCCGCTTGCTCAGGCCATTCTGAGACAGGGGGGCTCCTGGAGGGCCTAGTGAGGCTTCCCGCTGTGGGACTTTGGGGGGCAGGCTGTCCAGGCTCTCCACGAGGTTCACCCCATGGTTGGGACTCTTGCTGCTAAGATGCTCTTTGATAGTCTTATACTCCAACGTGGCAGCCTGGTCCTCCAGGGCCATCTGGGCCACCTCACTCATTTTGGGCTGGTCCACGTATTCATGCTGGTAGCCCTGCTGCGTGATGGGCAGGACCACCACGCTGGGGATGTGACTGGGGGAAGCCCGGAGGGGCAGGTCTGTGGGGATCACAGGGGAGGCCATGGGGGGCATGTCCTTTGTGCAGGCATTGATGAGGTTCTGGTTCCTCTCCCATTCTCGGCTCCCGCGGCTGGGCTTCCGCTTTTGCTGCAGTGTTGGGGTCGACTCTGGCGTTGGCAAGGCTGCCAGGTCTAAGTGGTGCTGGTCAGCCTTAATGAGCATCTTGGCCGTGTTGCTGGGAGTGGCAAGCTTGCCGTTGTGCATGAGTGGCGTGAGGATGGCCTCTGGCTTTGGATCTTTGGACTGAGTATCTCCAAAGAGGCCACTTAGCTTGGTCACACTGCTCATGGAGTCCCGGCGAGAGTGAGTGAGCTCCTTCTCCTTACGCTGCACCACGGTCACATCCTTGCGCCGGTGATCACAGATGCAGTACACAATGATACCGGAGAAGACGGCCCCCATGACAAATGCCAGAATGACTGCAATCGCCAAGAGGGTGACAGGAACCAGCTGATCATGGCCTTTGAGGTAACTTTCCCGAATCACTCCTGCAATAGACATCACATCTGGTGTTAAGAAATGAAGCACACCACCTGGCTTATTTTTGTTTGGCATTCACCCTGTTAATTAATAACAGTAATAAGTGACAATAGCACCTCTGCATCACTTGTCTTCAAGGCACAGCTTGCCAAACATTAACTAATTAATCCTCCTGAAGGCCCCTCTGTGAAGTATGTAAATAGACTTCATTTGTTGCCTTCTTTGTGTTATCGAAAGTACATGCTCTTTCTGCTGTGCCTCACTCCTTAAAATATAGTCGTTTTCAATTTTCAAAATTCACTTATCCCTCTTTTAAAATATTCCCCTCATAAAATTGGATAACCCAGATATTTTGAGTCAGGATGAAGAGGGTATAATTTTATGCCCATTTTTTTTTTTTGTTGTTGTTGTTACTTTTAGTTGCCACAGAATCGATCCTGACTCATGGCGACCCCCATGTATGACAGAGTGGAACTGCTCCATAGGGTTTCCAAGGCTTTGTTCTTATGGAAGCAGGTTGCCAGGCCTTGCTTCAGAGGTGTCTCTAGGAGAGTTTGAATTGCCAACATGTCAGTTAGTAGTCCAGGGCTAAACCATTTGCACCACCCAGTGACTCCTTTTATGTATGTTAACTGCCCATCACTTTAAGCTTCCAGCAGGGGCCTCCTTGTGAGCACTGTGGTCTCAGTCTGAAGACAGGCTATGTTTCCATTTCAAGCAACTAGATAAGAAGAGTCTGTGTCATTTACAGTGAAAGAAAATAGCTAAAGTTCATAGATTATAAATGTTTATGCTGATCTTGCACCACCCCTCAAAAAACAAAAACAAAACAAACAAAAACAAAATAAAACAAAAAAAGACCATTTGGGGCCCAGGCGTGGGTTTGAGGAGTGTCAAGTCTCATTATTACGGCTAGAGTTTGCTGTCACGGTGAACTAACCTCTTCAATTTAATAAAAATTATATGACTACACCGGTCAATAATCTTACAGTACATTAGCCAAGATGCTGCTTTTCTGAAGAAGTTGGTTTAGGGAACCTGCTTAATCAGCCACCAAGCTGAGACACTCTAATCAAATGCAAACACTGAAGCTTTTATTTTTTAATACCATGTGGGAATACACATCACAATTGTCAGATCTTAAGTGCTTGATGCGGTAGCTAAAAAATAAAATCTCAAATACCTCAATTCCTGCCTCTGGAGAGTGAGAGAACAGAAATACATTAGAGGCACTGCATGGACTGAGGAAATGTAAACATTGTTTCTATTACAGAAATGATAGCAAGACAGAAAATGTACCTTCTTGGGTCTTGGGAGACACACTTTTCATCTACTAAATCAACTCTTTCTGGAATATGTTTAACGTATTTTACCGACAGACATCAGTGGCACAGAATTAGAATGAAATGAAATAAAACTCTCTGTCCTTTCCCAAACCCACAACATACAACCTTTAAATTTCCGCCAAAATGCTTTTTTTATGGCACAGCCAACTCTTGAAGAAATGCAGCTTTGCCATGGGGTTTTTCTGCTAAAATATTTTGATTACTGAAGAGATGATTTTAAAACCCAGAAACCTTTTCCTGAAGATTCTGTTCTTTTTCTCTTCCTCCCTCCTTTCTAAACTGTCCTCCTTCCCTCAGTTGTGAAATCACAGTTGGTTGCTGTGGAAATGATTGTTCTGATGCAAAGAACTGTGACTTCTGGTGGGGAATAAATAAAAGCAGCAAATATCTTTAAAGAAACAAAGATTCTGTGATTAAACAAATGCCTGTGGTAATAAAGGGCAGTCCAGGCAGTTCTCCCTGGATAAAGAGAGTGCAAAATGGTAAGACATAGAATAATTTCCAAATGTGTCACTTTTCAAATATTTCCAGATTAATCTCCATGAACTTTTAAGGGGTAGAAACTGAGCCACAAAAACAGCAGGGAAATTTGTCTATAACGCTCATCTTTTATGTGATGGAGCTCCCCAAACTGTGGGGTGTTTGCTTTCAAATGTTTTAGTATCTAGTCACCAAGGAACTGTGCTAATGAAAATTTCTTCCCTAAATTTGCATTTCGTTATTGTCATGTTAAAATAGCAACTGATTTTCTTTCAATTTTGATTGTGTATGGATTCTATCGAACATCAGTTTTAACCACCTACACGTAATTGCACAAAAATGCACACCTGTGAATAAAATGGGTATAATTTCCCTCATTGACTTAGTGAAGTCTAAGGCAGGTTAGATCCCACTCATTGTGGGTACTGTTGTTGTTGTTATATGCCGTCGAGTCGGACCCGACTCATAGCGACCCCTCCTTGGGTTTCCGAGGCAGTATCACTATGGAAGTAGATTGCCCCATCTTCCTTCCGAGGAGTGGCTGGTGGGTTTGAACCTCCAGCCTTCTGGTTAGCAGTCAAGTGCCTTAGGCACTACGCTACCAGAGCTCCCATTGTGGGTACTAGGTATATATATTTTTTCATGGCAATGAAACCTTTCCAGGCATCTATATTCATGGAGGCTTTCTTCCCAATAAATTATATAGTTATATTATAGGTAACTAACCCACCAGTCACTCCTTGGAAGGAAGGTTGGGCAATCTACTTCCATAGTGATACCGCCTTGGAAACCCAAGGAGGGGTCACTAAGAGTCAAGTCTGACTCAATGGCAAATAACAACAGCATATTTTATGCAAATAACACAGACCTGATAAGATTGTTTGCCAACTGCTCCCTCCCTCTGGGAGGCATTTTTGTAAATGCACCATGCTATTTTTTCTTTTTTTTTAGTAGCAAAATACAGTATCGATAGTTAGGAGTTTCTTAGTGGTGTAAAGGTCAAGGGGCTATGCTGTTAACGGAGAAGCTGTGCTTTGAGTCCACTGAGAGGCACCTCAGAAGAAAAGCCTGGTGATCTACTTCTGAAAGAATAGTTCCTGAAAACTCTATGGAGCACAGTTCTACTCTGATACACTTGAGGTCTCCATGAATCAAAAGTGACCAAACAGCAACTGTTTTTTTTTTTTTTTTCTCCCCTTTATTTCTTAAATTAAAATTAACTCTGGTATTCTACAATGGAAATTGACCTCTCGGCTTACAAGGAACAGAAGAATAAGACTATTCACTTGTTTGATTCTTGTTTAATTGGGAAAACTACAAAATCTTCAAATTTCTTGACAGTATTAAACCCTGTTTTAAGTTGCAAATTTCATTCTTGCATGTGTCTGATGGTTCTGGGTTACAAGGTCCTTGGCTACTTAATCCACTGCCACAGAGTTGATTCTGACTCTTAGCGACCTTATAGGATGGAGAAGGAGCTCCGGTGGTGTAGTGCCTAAGGCATTTGACTGCTTACCAGAAGGCTGGCTGTTCAAACCCACCAGCCATTCCTTGGAAGGAAGATGGGGCAATCTACTTCTGTAGTGATACTGCCTTGGAAACCCAAGGAGTGGTCGCCATGGGTCGTATCTGACTCTGCGGCAGTGGTTGTATTTTTTGCAGAACTGTCAAACTGTGGACCTTTTGGTTTGACAGCCAAGTGCTTTATCCACTGTGCCACCAGAGCTCCTTTGGCTACCTAAGACTCACAGAATCAATTGCTCTTTACTGGGAAAAACTCTTTAGTGTGTGGCATTTGAGTTCAGGTTTTCGGTTGTTAACATGTCAAGTAAGATATGACCTTTGAGGAAAATGGTGTCTCAGACAGATTTTTTTCCATCTCATTTTGTTATGTAAATAGTGCCCTTAAAAACCTTTCTGCTTCTCTTCAGCTTTTAGACAGCCACTGGAGGCAGGTGGCTCCTCTCATCTGCTTGTGCAGATTCAGAAATCCCATGCCCAAAGTTAGAAAGATATTAGACATTAAGTTGAAAGTACAGTTCAAAATGAAAAGAATTTAATAGTTATTTTTTAAAATAATCTCCAAATTTGAAGTTTCTGCTTATATCACAACTAACATTCATAAACATGATCAAATCAGCTTTGTGACACTGGTCACTATGAAGGATTGAAATTATCAGACTTGTCCAAGAGATCCTACAGGCTGGTGCAAGCAACACTGAAGAATATCTCAAAAGGTGTGGAGGCTTATACTTCTGTCTATTGGTTGGGTGACCTTTTGGCAAGTGACTTAACATCTCTGGGCCTCAGTTTTTTCACCTATAGAGTGGGGTTAAAATAATCTTACTACCTTACTAAGCTGGGGATAGGTTATGACAAGAATCAAATGTAATAATGAATAGGAAAGGGCTATAAATGCTGTAGTTTGCTGGGCAAATCTAAAGGTCAAAAGAAGCCACAAAGAAGAAGTGGTAAGTTAGTGGTTCACAGAGAGCATATGAGCCATAGTTGTAGCTGTTCCATTTGATCTGCATTGGTTGTCAGTCTCCCGGAGGAGAGAGATAGAACCTTTCTTCCCAGCTCCAATACATTTGGTTTATAAGTTGCCAGGACAACCTATAGGTCCTGAATTCTGAAATAAGTAGATCAACAAAAAAGGGAAATATTGAACAATGCACAGCGATTATGGTTAGACTCCCAGCGGATCATAACTAGAATCAGCTCCTTGAGGGCAAAGATCATATTTTATCTTATGACCCTAGCCATCCCCAGGGGTCCTAGGCACTCAGTAAATGATTGTTGAATAAATGGGTTTCCAATACATTTGAGAGAACTTTTGAAGTGGGCTTTTACATGGTTGGTCATCTTTGGAGTGACTATTACCTTGCTTTTGAAGTCACAGAAATAAATTATTTTTCCAATTGTGTAGCAGGAATTTTAATATCAGCACCTATCAGGCAAATCAAAAGAAATCTATAAAGGTACTCAGAATTTTTTTAAAGCAATAATAAAAGAAAGTATTTTAAAAATGAAAAGAAATTGGTTCTTGGATAATTCCAAAAGAGATGATGAGAATAAAATGGGTTATTTGTAACAAATGACTGCTCAGGTGGAGTTTAATATTCGGAAACAAACACATCTCTGCAAAGGGTGTGGGCTGGAGCTGGGATGAGCACCCATTGCCTCAGATGCCCCCTGGTAACCTGGGGTATGTGGAAGGGCCTTGGTGGGATGGAATGCTTCCCCCCTCCCCCCCACTGGAAGAGGAGCAATCAGAGTTGGTTTCTCCACCCTGGGGTCTTCTCTTACCAGCCCTGAGGCCCCCTACTCTCACCAATTGAAAATGGGGCATTAGTAATGAGAACAGTACCTGAAAAATCCCTTGCATTGATTCATTAACCACCAGCTATTTCTCACCAGTCATGAGGTGCTAAATGGTTATTCTTTCCACTTTCCTATTGCGGGAAGCAAGGCACACAATGGCTTAGAGATTTCTCTGAAATCCTGCCTTAAATTGGCAGAACTGAGAATGAATAGACTCTCCAGTCTTTTTTTTCTGAGGTGAGAGTTTTCAGACTCTGGAGGGAGGCCTCCGCGGGATGTTTGAAGCTCTTCAGAAGACAATGTAATGAAAAGATTGCAAATGACCCCATTCCCCTAGGCCCTGCAATATGCAATTCAAAATGAGAGCAATTCTAAACTGTAAAATAAGAGGGAGTTCAACAGTTTTGGCTTTTCATATGACGCCATGTCAATGAATTGGGAAATATTAAATAACAAATTATTTAGTAAAAAAAGAGGAGCCTTAGTGGTTCTGTGGTTAAAGCATTGGGCTCCTAATTGAAAGGTCAGTAGTTTGAATCCAACCAGCCACTCCACAGGAGAAAGATGAGGCACATGCTTTCATAAAGATTTACAGCCTTGGAAATCCTATAGGGTGGTTCTACTCTGTCCTATAGGGTCGCTAGGAGTCGGAATTGACTTGATGGCAGTGGGTTTCATTTGATTACAGAAAAGAAAGCAGTTTCTGGTAGTTCTGCTTGCAAGTTCTCGATGATTGCCTGGTCTGTGCATGGGAAGCCCAGTGTCAGACTCTGAGACAATGAGCTTAAGAAATGAGTCCTCTCCCAACTCAGGGCTGGGTTGTGGTTCTCTTGGTGTATTCATTATCCAACAAGATCTGGGTTCCAATCACCCATGTATCTAGTTCACACACAAGAACATATGAAGTGACTAAAATTTTGTCCCTTGTCAGCTGTATGATACACCTGGGAATTCACATCATACAAATACACTTATAGGACCATTGTCTGCCAACCCTATACATGGGTTTGGGTACAAGGTTGTAGTCACTTGGTTATAGACAGCTACCCAGAGGGAGAGAGTAGTTGAACCTGTGGGCCATAGTCACAGGGGACATCAAGCTCAATTGGCATAACATACTAAACAAAACATTGTTCCACCTCCTACTTTGGCAGGTAGCTACTGGGATCTTAAAAGCTTGCAAGCAGCCATCCAGAAGCAATGATGGGTCTCTCCTCGTCTAGAGTAAAGAAGAATGAAGAAAACCAAAGATTCATGGAAACAATTAGTCCTAGCGATTGGGATACTATGCGATCCACAGCCTATATGACTATGAGACCAGAAGAACTAGATGGTGCCCGGCTACCACTGTCAACCACTAGAGGGGGATCTATGTAAGAGACCCTGGATAGACAGGGAGAACAATGTGGAACAAAACTCAAAATCATTTGGGGGGAGAAAAAATAAAAGGGACCAGGTTTGCTGGTCTGATAGAGCCTGGTGGAACCACTGAAACTATGCTCCCTAGCTGCCTTTCAGGTCTGGAATTTAACCCACACCTGTGGCTTCCAGACAAACAAAAGACAGGCATATGAGTTAACAGTTACCTGAGGTAGATACACTCCTTGGAGAGAACAATCATGGGAGAAAGAAGGGCTCTTTATGCACAGGGAGACAGCTGAGGGGGCAGGAGTGCATGGAGGGATGGACACAGGGAAGAAGTAACTATGGGGAGGAAGTGGGAGGGGAGCTGTTGCATTGCGGTAAATTGTAGTCAATGTCATGAGACAAAGTATATGTGAACTGCTGTATGGAAAATGAATTTGCTCTGTAAACTTTCACCCAAATCACAATTAAAAAAAAAAAAAATTAAATGTAATCAGAGGTGTTAAGGGAAACTAATAACAAATTTAACAACTCTTAAAACTGATCTAGTTATCTTTCCTCCCCTTCCAGATATAATGGAAACAACAAATTTCAGTAATTTTAAACTTCATCTCCCTTTGGAATATCTTTCAAGGATACACATTAGGAATATTTTCAGAATTCAAAACGAAACTCATAAAAAAAAAAAAAGAACATATGAAGTATGGAAAAGGCAGGAAATGGATTGTTTCTGCTGCAATTCTGGGCACAGGCTTTGCATGGGAGATGGCATTTGAGTTAAGCTAGGATACATGGGAGAAAGGTATGACAAGAGAGATGTGTAGGCGTCTTTCAGTAACGGCTAATTCATTTCTAACTCATTTCTAGTCTTGTTACACTCTACTTCCCAGCAACTTGCTGTGTTCTTACTTGCTTGCTATTTTTCACACAGGACATTTCTTCTGCCTGAAATACACCTGTCCCACGTTCCCCTTCATCTAACCACATCACCTAGATCTCAGGTTAAATATATGTTATACAGTAAATAAATGAATGAATGAGTACCTTTATAGGAAAAATAAGAGCTCTATAGAGCCAGAAACACCATTTCTAAGTAGGTCATGAAAAGCCTTGAATGACTTAAAAAGAAGTTTAGAAAGGAAAAAAGAAAAAAAAAAAAAAAGCCATTGAAAATCCTATGGAGCAGCCCTACTCTGATACACATGGGGCTGTGTGAATTGGAATCGATTAGAGGACAACTGGTTTTGAAATCTACCTGAATTTATTACTGTTTTTTAAATTAAAACTCTTAGTCTTCAACTACATATTCTTTTCAGCTTACAGAGCTAATCGAGAGATGTTATCTGATGTATCAAAAAGAATGCAAAACACAAAAATATAAAAATAAATTGCACCTATTAAGGTAAATATCAAAAAGCCTTGGTGGTGCAATGCTTAAGTGCTTGGCTGCTAAACTAAAGCCAGCAGTTCAAAGCCACCAGCATCTCTGCAACAGAAAAAAACTAGCAATCTGTGTCCTAGAAAACCCAATGGGACAGTTCTCATATTGCTATGAGTCAGAATCCACTTGGCACAAAACAAGTAAGTACCAACTACCACCCAATTATCTCTCTAAGAGTGAGACCCAGGCAGCCGATATCGAAATGGTTAAGTATGCTCGCTCTCTCTCTCTCTCTCTCTCTCTCTCTCTCTCTCTCTTTCGGCCCTGTTCACTGGACTGCCTGTTTCGGAGCTGCTGTGATATGATGGATGTGTCTGTCTCCATAATGAAGTGATTAATAGGCATCTGTGCAAAGTAGACCGGGTGACCACAAAGACAACAAAGCCTCTCTGTGTCCTTTAGAGAAATATGCAAAGGCAAAAAAGAGGATGGACATTTCCTCCATTGCTGAGCCAGAGTGGGCTTGTGTTGGGTCTGAGAGTGAAGAAAGATGGCACACCACCAAGAAAAGCCCCCGAGTCAGATCCCCTAAAAATAGACTTTGATTCTCCTCTATAGTAAGAGAGGTCTGTAATTTTCCTGAAATCCTCATAACAACTTGGGTGAACGGAATCTAACAACCCAATTTTTCTTGTTTGAAAACTGTATTGTAATAAACCGCCAGGCAGTAGGAATGAATGAACCAATCAGGGGCTGAGCTTCCCACCTCTAACCACATAGGGCCTGCTGTAATCCTTAGTAAGAGGAGGAGAAAACACATGGGAGGAAAGCCCTAACTGGAGACAATTTATCTTCAAAGCCACACCCCAACCAATCAAGATGACCACACTGAGAGAGAAATGGGAGCTCTCTGTGGTTATCTCAGCAGGAAGCAGCCTTCTTCTTGTCTTACAGCCTAATGAGAACCAGATGGTTTAGGAATAAACTGAAACACCAGCAGCCATGGAAATGGACTTAGAGTTTATAACTCAAACTTTCCTTTTCCTTTAATTTTATTTATTTTTTTCCCCCGGCAGGCTGAAGATTAGGTAGTGGAAAGGGTCATGCATTTCAAGATATATAAAGATAATAGCCAAATATGCCAGAGAACAAACAGCTTTCCAGCTCTTAAATATTCTCAGCTCAGAAATTTAAAATAAACTCCCATTTTGAAATAATGCTTACTGTGGTTCTCTGTGGATAAAACTACTTCCAGTTCTACTACCTTTGAGAGTGATCCATTTTTTTGATAGGATACCACCAGAAGAGAAAGAGAAAACAGGAGAAGAAGCATGGAACTAAATGTTTCCTATTTTTTTAGAAAGGGGACACAGCTTCATTTTTTCTGTCTGTGCCAGAGTAGTGGGTTCACAGACCACGTTCCTCCTCTGCTTCAATGTTTTAAACTTGGCACTGCTAAGCAGAGTGCTACAACCTAAGCAAGGGCTGATGTCTACACTGACGAGTTGTGATATTTTTTTTTTAAAGCCATTCCCTGGATTGTTGGTCTGTGGTTTTATGTGTTAGAACTGTCACTGTCCTTGTAAAAGTAACGATAATTTCAGATTGGCAAAGCTTTAGCAGAATTTGCATGGTTTATTTTCCTTCCTTTAGAGGTTTTCTTTCTAAACAAGACTTGTAACCCAACATTTAAGTGATTTCTGAAACCAGACAAAGCATTTCTATTTTTGAACTTCCTGGTCCCATCTTTTCCCTTTGCTCTCTCATGAGACATCACAGCTACAAACAGGGAAGTGGAGTTCTTATAAAATTGTGAAATTCAGGTGATTCTTTGGATTATTTGCAGTGCTTTGATTTTTCTTTTCAAAAGTAAAGATAAAGCAAATAGGAGGCAATAGGTCCATTTGAATACTCCAATAACCACCTACTTAAACTTGCTAGAAATTTAGTCCTTGGGATCTGGGTTATAGGTGAGGCTGGTAGGCATTGGCACATAAACTTTGAGGCCACAAGGACCTGGATTTGAGTCAAGACTCTACAACTAACTTGCTGTATGATCTCGGACAAGTGACTCAGTCTCTCTAAGACCAGTAATGTCAGCTGTAACATAAGTGCATTGGAAGGATTAAATAAACTAATACATGTAATGAATTTGACATTGTGCAGGAAATATATTTAATGCTGAATTAATAATATAATTAATGCTTATATTAATAATAATATAAGTGTTCAACATAGATTCTTAAAGTGCTCAACATAGATTATTTTAATGCAACACTCTGATAGGGCTCAACTGTATGGAAAAATAAGGGTTTAAAAATACAAGAAAATCTTGGTGAATAATTTTAAACAAGATCAGTATCAGCATCACCTGGACGTTGTTAGATATACACATTTGCAGCTCCGACCCCAGACCTTCTGAATCAGAATCCCTGAGGTTGGGGGTCCAAAAATTTATGTTTTAACAAGGTCCCTAGATGATTCTTATGTTCACTAAAGCTTAAGAAGCCCTAGCCTTAATGACATGAGTAATGTTCAAGAAACCATACCTAGGTGTTGAGTTTTAAAGTACAACCTCAGACACCAGTAAGGCAGTATACAGTCAGACTTTAGAAATTACTTGTAAAGTTAATAATAAATAAATGTAGTCTTCTTTGTTCAAAAAAATGAGTCTTTTTGTGGGTCTCATTTATGATATAATTTCTTTATTGCATTTATCCATGCTTTAATAACAAACACAAAATTGATATGTTATCTTACTGAAAGCTCAAGTAAGGAAGCAAATTCCTAACATTTCCCCTTGGTACCTGACAAAAGTATGACATGATGGCCTAAAATATTATGTCACTACTCTTGTAACTTCTCTTTCACATCCTAAAAAGCAAAAATGTCACTCTGATGACTAAGATGCACCTGACCCAAGCCATGGTCTTTTTAATTGTCTCCCATGCGTATGAAAGCTGAACAATGAAAAAGAAGAATTGATGCATTTCAATTGTGTTGGCAAAGAATATTGAATATAGATCATGAACTACCAGAAGAACAAGCAAATCCATCTTAGAAGAAATACAACCAGAATGCTCCTTAGAAGTGAGACTTCATCTTGCTTACTTTGGACACATCACCAGGAAAAAACAATGGCTAGAAAAGGATATCATGTGTGGCAAAGTAGAGGGTCAGTAACAATGAGAGAAACCCCCAGTGAGATGGATTGACACAACAGTCACCAACAATGAGCTCAAACATATAAAAGACCATAGGGATGGTGCAAGATCGGGCAATGTTTTGTTCTTTTATACACAGAGTCACTGGGAGTTGGAGCCGACTCAATGGCAACTAACAACAACCCCTGTAACAGAATCAACCTGATTTGCTATAGCCCAGAATTGCTAGAAAAATATTTTCAGTCTCACAAAGATGTGGTGAGGACATTCTGCTGTTCCCCATGGCTCTCTATTCTGTCACATTGGGCATCAGGTGGTGTTTGTACTACGATGCCAGAGTTGCCCTAGATTGGGTCATCCCATTTAGGACTAGGTCCCAAAGACAGAAGAAAGCAGCATGCTTGATGATAGCTTGCCATTGAATAGAGAGGTCTCCTTCAAAGGCCTGCATCTAATGTCCCTCAAAATGAACCCACTCACAGCCATCAGGTAACATCTGAGAATGGTTCATGGATGGCCAAAATAGTTTTCTTCTACTTCTGCATGACCAGACATAAGAATAAGGATGAAGAACCAAGGGAGATCCTTTTCCTTTTTATTCCTGGATTGAAGGAGGGAACTGAGCTCATGTTTCACTCCCCGTATTAAGATTCTACTTTGTAATAATAAAAATGCCTAGCACAACAGTGCACTCAACAGAGCCTGGCACTTACAGATCTGCTAAGTTGAACCAAATCTGCAAATCCATAGAATTGCATAAGACATTTTAAGTTACATTAAATTTCTGCTGTGTGCTTTTAAATTAAGGCGTGCAAGACCCATCAGCACTTAGGGTATATTTATTACCTTAACAAATGTCAGAAGATGTGTCCAATGTTATCTATTATTTATGAATAATGAGAGGCTGTAGGACTGGAAATGACATGCTTTACTATGTCCAAAAGGTTAGGCATAATACAGCTTGCCGCCCTATAAATTTCCTGACACCATTTTCCCTCCCAATAAAGCATTCTCAGTGGTTGACTATTCTGAACTTCCATTATTTCTCTGCAGTTCATAATGACTGCTTCTGACTTCAGTGAAGAAATGTAATTTCAGATACATGTCTGAAAAGGAATGCACCCTTTTTTTAAAATATAAAATTTAAAAATAATTGGAGTAGGAAAAATTCCTATTACCTCATTAACAATGAATCTCCTTACATAGATCATTCCTAGGCTGGGGATGTACAAGAGCTTAAGGAATATTAATTAAGGCAGATAAATCTTCACCTTACCAGCAAATGGCTTTCTTACATGGATTAAGATCCCTTCTGTTATGCACCTAATATATTTGAATATATTCAATGACTTTTCACTAGTTTACTTCAGAGCCTTTCCACAATTTTAAGGTGCTGTATGAGGCAGCTCATGTGGATCTTTTTAGGAGTTTAGAGCAGCCAATATGCTTTGCAGGAGTTTATTGATTACTTACACAGCCTGTATCTCCCCGGGAACAGTGGGCTGATGCAGCTTTTTCGTTCACTTTCTCTGTATGGTGATGGCATACATTATGTATTTTGGGCAACTCCTGCAGCTTTTGAGGCCATTTTCATGTATAATATCAAAAAAAGAGAGGAGCTATCCTCAGGAAATCCACCGTTTTGTCCTTTGTTGACTACTTTGTTTATAAGTAAGGGTTGTAAAGTAAAATTGATAACACTAGCATTTTTTTTTTTTTTGAAAACTCCAAGAAGGTAGAGTATCAGAAAGAAAGTTCTGAGACAAAGCTCTATCTTTTCCACATTATTACATATGATCCAAAATACAAATTGACTCTTCACAATTTTATTGTTAGGGCAAAATGAGTTAAGATGAACACAGTACAGATGAACAAATTAAAAAGCACATTTTAAACCACTCCAGATAAGATCATGCCTAACATTGTCCCTGTAGTCCTTGGAAGTTCCACTAAGCTGTCAGAAAACTTTGTCTTTGTGTGTGTTTTAGGGCAGAAGTTCAGGGAGAATAGGAAAAAAAAAAAAGAGAGAGAGAGAGAGAGAGATTGAGGGATAAAATGAACTCATGTCAAGGATGATGGAGCTTGAAAAAGTGGGTACAGAATAAAGGTAAGAAGCATCTCCAGAAGGTGAATTAATTTTTTTTTCCTATTCTACGGTTTAAGTTGCAATTTTTTTTTTTTTTTTTAATTTCAAGTCTCCATAATAATCATAATTGAACAGCTTTACTTCTTGAGAAATGGATGCTGTTAGGTGAAAAATAGGTTTAGCTGGTGTCTTTAGAAAAAAAATGATTCAAATATTGGTGTACAGATTCAGGCAGGCAGGAAGATGACACAGCTTTCTACATGGCTGACATTTAAGGTTTTTTTTTCTTCTACCCTTTCCACAATAATCTCATCAAGACCTTAGATAAATTCAGCAAGTTGTCAAGAGGACACAAAATTAATTAGATCACATCTACATCTATGGCTGCACTGTGAAAGAACAGTTACAACACAGCTTCTTTAGCCTTGCTCCCTGGCCCCAAAACATACTCACACAAGGAAACTTCACATCACCTATTATTAAAGAGCCATAGGATCTGATCTGCTTACCATATCATTTCCTCCATTCTTCGAAGAAAAGCTAGAATCTACAAATAGATCCCTTTCTTGGTAGGTAACAAGAAATAGTAATATAGGAAAAATAAATGGTGGCACCTTGGATTATATTATCATTTCCCTACCAGACCCTCTTGATTTCAAAATATGCTCTGGATGAAAAGCCTGGCATATGCCATGCAACCTAATGCTTTAACTAAAATGACAGAGACACCCAAATTTGGAGTTTAGGTTGCCTGGGACTTTGTCTAGCTCTTAACTTGGCATGGAATATCTACTAGGAAAATGTCTGTGATGTATAGTTAACAGATAATTTACAACCACAATTGATGCAAAATTTGATTCTCCAAATTTATCTTGTATATATAATCAATTACATAATCTGACTGAACGATGAATTTATTATCTGCCATCTATCCAACTATAAGAAGGAGCTCTGGTGGCACAGTGGATAAGGCATTTGGCTGCTAACCAGAAGGTCAGTGACTCAAACCTACCAGATGCTCTGCAGGAGGAAGATGAAGCAATCTAATTCTGAAAATATTCATAGCCTTGGAAACCCAATGGGTGTCACTATGAGTTGGAATCAACTTGATGGCAGTGGAGGTGGCATAGTGTCTAAGGCATTTGACTGCTAACCAGAAGGCTGGCAGTTCAAACCCACCTGCCACTCCTCTGAAGGAATGTTGGGCAATCTACTTCTGTAGAGATACTGCCTTGGAAACCCAAGGAGGGTTCACTATAAGTTAGATACAACTTGATGGTAGTGAGTTTGGTTTTTGGGTTATAAGAGGTAGGTGGTGGTTCAGCGGTAGAATTCTCAGTATCCACGTGGGAGACCCAGGTTTGGTACTGGCCAATGCATCTCGAGCACCACCCCCACCCATGTGTGTCAGTGGAGGCTTGTGTGCTGCTGTGATGCTGAACAGGTTTCAGCAAAGCTTGTAGACTAAGGTAGACTAGGCAGAAATGCCTGAAGATCTACATCAACAAAACCAGACAATGAAAAACTCACTGGATCACAACAGGCTGATCTCATTTTGCATGGAGTTGCTATGTGTGAGTCTGAGGTCAACTTGATTGCAGCTAACAAGTATTTACCAATCTACCTACCCTTATCTACCTGTCTCTGTCTGCTGGCCTGCCTGCCTATCAATCAACCTACCCTCTATCTATCCACCCATAGCTATCTATATATCTATCCATCCATTCATCCTTCCATGCCCCCCTTCATCTTTTTCTTCCCACCACTTCCCTTCACTATCTATAGCCCACAGCCTAAACTCCTTAGCATGACATTTAAAGCTCCAGACAACCTTTCCCATTTCAGTTCCCATTCTGGCCCATACACTTTGTCACTTTAGTCACAGCACACTACTTGCCTCTTTATCACTGCACTCTACTTTTATAGCTTTGTGTCTTGGCCATGCTATTGATTCAGCTTGGACTGTCATTCTTACCCCTTTTCTTCAGCTTGGACTGTCATTCTTACCCATTCTGCTCCTCCAAGACTCTATGAGGCCCCTCCCTAGACCCCATATGGAATTAAGTTGTGTCTTGCCTTATCAATGCTCTCCCACCCCTCTTTTGTTCTCTTTTGTTCTCTCACTCTCGAGCTTCAACCTGACCCATCAGCTACTAAAAGGTTATCTACGTGCATGTTCATTAAACTGTAAGCTCCCTGAGTGTCTGGTTATGTTCAAGTCAGTATCTGTGATAACTTTCAATGTAAGAATTAAGTATAGCAGATATTTGCTGAATGTCTGTTGAATGAATGAAGAAACAAAGTTAAATGAATCTTTGAAACCAAGATTGCTGTCACCATTGTCAAATTACTGTTTTGTAGTGCTTTCTGGATTTCAGTTTTCTGGAATCGTATTTCTTCCAAAACCATGGAAATAATAAATGAAAATAAACTAACACAAGATGCAACCATATCATTTAAGAATGAAATGCTCCTCTCACATGTCCATGGAATAACTTCTCAGCAACCTCATCAATAGGATTGCCAGATTTAGCAAATAATATTACAGGACGCCCAGTAAAATTTATACTTTGGATAAGCCATGAAATACATTTTAGTGTAACTATGCCCTATGCAATATTTGGGGCAGAGTACACTAAAATATTACTTATAGTTTATTTGAAATTCAAATTAACTGGCCATCTTATATTTTATACTCTTACACCCACAAACAATGTACTTCTAATGACTCCCGCAGATATTCTTAAGACCCTCTTTCAATTTTTGGAGATTAAAATCACTTAAAAGAGAGGAATAAAAATTATATGAAATATTTATGTGGTAGGCATAAGACAATTTACAAACCAAAAATTAAAACAAAATAAAAACCTTATAGATTAAATTTATAGAATTGTATTTTAATTATCGGCAACAACAGCAGCTTATACATCACATCTTTAATGACCTTTGAAGGATACCTTGCCTCTAGAGCTCAAACACAGAAACAAATTAACTCTAGTTCAAAACAGTTCTTTGAACAACAGTGACACCTCTTAGTGTTCCCAGAAGTTCCTGAGTGCTGTAAACAGTTAACGAGTTACACTGTTCACTGAAAGGTGGTGGTTTGAGTCCACCCAGACTCTTCTCTGAAGAAAGGCCAGGGGATCTACTTCTGAAAAATGAGTCACTGAAAACCCTAGAGAGCACAGTTCGACCCTGACACACATGGCAGCTCCTTCCCTCTGACCAGGCATGTTTCTATCGAGTTCAGTTATTTTTCTATTATTAAGGGGCCATCTGTAATCCTTTCCTTTCTACTAGTAGTTCTCCCCATAGGACAGAATCCCTTTCTCTGAATAATTCTTTGGAAACTTCCTGGCTCTACCATCACACTTATAAATGTCTGTGATACTACTGGTTTTACTAATAAAATCCACATGAATTTTTTTTTCTCTCTCTATATATACATACACACACATATAAAAGCTCAGGCTGTTGAGCAAAGGCCCGATTTTGGCAACATGTCCACAAAAGAGTAAAATATGAATCCTATACAAAGCATCCCCTCACTTTTCTCATCCACCCTGTTGAGTGATATATTACTGCTGCAGTATTGGTATTGAAGAAAAGGACTAAAGAAAAGGGGCTGAAAAACTGTTTCAGAGTGCTTTTTTTTTTTTTTTAATGTCCTTACTGTGTTTCAGCCAAGTTGTCTTCAGTTGTCTAACGTATTTTTCTAAAGTCCACGTACATGGTTTCAGTATGTTCATGAAGACAGTGATGGTTGTAAAGGCTTTTTGGTGTGTTTTCACGTCTACTTGTGTTTCATCTGTCTGGCGGTTTGCTATTTCTTGGACAGAAACTATGTCTATCTCTAGTACAGCCTCTAACTGTTTATTGGCATCCAATAATGTGCTGTGGAGCCAGTAATAAATTTTGCTTGAGATGCTCAGAAAACATTTTTGTTATGGTAATGTTGCTAAAGAAATGGCAGAGAAAATTCAGTCTAAGTTTAGGAGTCAGGAAAGAAGGAGAAGCCCATTTTTCTTCCTTTACTAGCATCATCAGGAATGAATTTTCTGTAAATAAAACTACTGACATACAGGTTGATAGGAGCCAAGGAATCACTTTCCTTACTGGGCACACCAGGATGTTTTAAAATCCCACATCCATTCAATTTTAAGCACTGGAGAGTGTTAAGACGCAAAATTAACCGGAGTTCAACTCTATTATCGACTATACTCACCTAAAATTGGATTTCTCAGCCTATTTCTTAATAGAGAAAGCATGGCTCTGAGGGTTTGGGATGCAGAACAGCTAAGTTTGAATGAGAGCAGAGAAAAAGAACATCAAGTATAGGGTATTGCCAGGCCAGGGGAATGCTCTGTATAGCACAACAACTTAACAGATATCGAAAAAAATGGGTGGCACAAGAACAGAAGGTAGACTTTCCCTAAGCCACAATTTGGATAATAACTAGCTGCAATCTATACTTTGGTACTCACTGCTGGTGTGAAGAATACACTTGCCAGATGCTTAACAATCCTAGAGTGAGTGATTTGTTCTAAGTCCATTTTACTCCAAATTCCTACTTGACCAAACTTCCTGTCTCCAGTGACAAAGTTCAATAGTTGGAGAAGGAATCAGAAGAACAATAGATCATCTAACTAATTCACAGTGATGCATTTATTCACTTGGTTTTGCAGTGCTTTGCTAACAGAAGGTATGGCAGTTACAGAATCTCATTCTTCCAAATGGCCTAAACAAAATGCTTGGTAGTGGTTTAATCCTCACTGACTTCTTTATTTGCCCTAGGCCAGAATAACCCAAATGTTAGCCATTCAACCACCAATTTTAGACTTTTTTATGATTGGGTGCTGACCCAAACGTTGGTGTTTAGAACCAATACAGTGGCCCAAGGAAGAAAGGCCTGGCAATCTGCTTCTGTAAAGGTTCCAGCCAAGAGAACCCTATGAGCAGTTCTACTTTATAACACATGGGGTTGCCATGAGTCAGAATTGACTTGACGGTTGATGGTGATGGAGTAATGTCTCCTGCATTAACATTTACTGAAGAGTTTACATGAATGATTTTTTTAAAAAACACTTCAAATAGAAACTTTACATCATCATCAACAGAAAAAAAATCATTTTTCATAGAGAGAAAACCCCAAAAACCAAAGCCACTGCCATTGACTTGATTCCGACTCATGGCGACTCCCATTGGGTTTCCCAGGCGGTATAACACTTTATGGAATTAAATTGCCCCAACTTCCTTCCATGGAGTAGGTGGTGGGTTTGAACCATCAAGCTTCTAGTTAGTGGTCAAATGCCTTAGGCACTACGCCATCAGAGTTCCTTTCATAGATAGAAGATAACCATAAAAATAAAATTAACTGAAAACAGAACAATGTTAAATTCCAGCTAGATCCTGCTGCAAGGTAACACCTCCAGTATAAAAGCCTGCTCTCTGCCAAAAAGGAACAGTAGTAGCAAGTTTAGGGGGTTGATTAAAGATAAAGCACCAAACCGAGACTTTTTCCTGGACTTAACCAAGAAGACTAAAAGAAAAATGGAAACGGTGTAACTTTCCACCATATGATTCAATGTTACTAAAGGTCATGATGTCCCGGTGCCACCTCAATCATCCCATGGAAGGTGTTACATGTCGCATTTGGTGGCTTAACTGCTATAGGCTGCAATGCATTTGCAGAATAAATAATTGATGATAAAGAGAACTGTTGATAAATTCCGTGATTCATAAAATTCTCTCAGGATTGCTGGTGAAATGAGGACAGTATATTCATCATCCTTTATAGACTTCTTGATTCTTACTGGAATATTATTTCCCAAAATAAAAAATTGCTTATACAAATAACTTGTACATTGATTTAAATATATTCAACACATACTTTTTTAATTTAGATTATTCATTTGACCTCTAACTTAAATTGTTTCTAAATCTCTCTTCTCTGTAATGAGCATATTTTCTTGACTCAGTGTCATAATGTGATAATATCTTCCTTTAATGATTTCCCAAAATACACAAGCATACTACAATTTTGACATTTCCAATCAAATGGGAACATTTTTTAGAAAGGCATCTTTCTCTCTCTCTATTGACTGTTTCATCTCTTCAGAGAGCTCACAAGAATCCTATGCAATAAAGTCATTAGGAGATTCCTTCTGTTCATGATGTATTCTTGTGCCCTAATGGCAGTAGTTGGTGTTTCTATTTTGTATTTATACTACACAGCTCTCTTTACAGATCTGGACATGGCTAATTCTCTCACATATCTTTCAGTCTTCTCAGAAACCAGGTCTTATTACACTGTTACTTTTGGTAAGAAACAAGAGGTACAGAAGTGGCTATTTGTTCTCAGTACTATTTAACCTAAAAAAAGAAAGTGTTTATTTCTCTTGCTGTGGAGTGAATGCGAGAGTGTGTGTGTGTGTGGGGGGGGGGGGGGTTACAAGCCCGATCTAAAAATAAACTGGATTTTCTTTCTTTTTCATTTGTAATTAAAGCCCCTTTGTAACTACCCATTACCACCTCAATAGTTATAGAATGAATAAATAATATATATTTTTAAATGTGGCAAAACTAACAAAGAAGTAGCCAGGGCTGCATCTAATTTATCACCTTGGTGATTAAAGGGCTAGCTCGGGAGGCTCCAGACATCTAGGGACCAAGAGATAAAACAGAGCAGTTGGCTATGTTTTTACTAATGAATCTAGGGCTTGAAAGATACCAGGCAATTTTAAAGAAAAGCAGCAAGGACAAGAGACATTAGACAAGGCCAGTAGGGTAATGAAGGGCAAGGCCAGTTACTGAGAGAGAAAATTACTTCATTTTCCATGATAATGCTTCTGCGTGCTTGGCAGGTTTCTTCTGGCGCTTTGTTAGTATGAGTATATATACAAATAGCATCATAAAGCTACTCACAATGTACAGGGAAGAGCCTTGGAACATTCCACAGAGGGACAAAGGGCTTGGGTCTATTATTTTGAAAGGGGGAGGCTAAGGACAATGGTAGCAGAAGAGGGTTAGACTGCCAGGTGAGGGACGGTGCTTTGACAGAATGTGAGGGACGCACAGGATTAAATCAATAAGAAAGACACAGCAAGGAAAAGAAAGAAAAAGACAAGCAAACATACTCTGGAAATGTGGAATTGTTTGGTGAGGAGGTTGGGGGGTTGGTGAAAAAATGACACCAGTGCAGTGGCAGTCAGCCATCCACAGAGCTCTGCACTCATTTGTTCACTAGTCTTTTACAGCAGCCAAAATAAAAAGGGCACCATGCACTTGACTCCTCCTCAGCTGGTCAGTGGATACATTTTCTGCTTAGTGGAGAAATGAGAGGTATTTTAGAAACAATTCCAGAGTATATTTAGCTCCAAAAGCTGGGGCACACAAATGTCACATTCCCATGAGACAAGAGACCCAATGAAAAGAGCACCTGTCAGAGGCCCTCAGAAAACCCATGAAACTCTTGCATCCCAGGAGATGCTGCACACACGGATGTGACATCATCAAGGCACCAACGTCAGGGAATGAAAAGAAGCAAGGGGGTCACAGATTGATTTCAAGTTCAGGGACATCATAATGAGTCAGAAAAGAAACAAGACTTTTCCAAGGGAATCACGCAGTCACCAAGCCATACCACACAGGGCTTGGCAAAACAAAACAAAAGTTTGAAGTAAATCATGAACATTAAAAAGAAAACAATTCATAGCAAAATGGAAATTAAAATCATAAAAGTCATGGTGAAAGGAACATTAAGCTACATCTTTTTTTTGTTTTAAATTTCTGCACAACAACTCATTGGCATTGCCCCATCAAAGTGCATAATCAATAGTTGAAAATCAAACTCAAATTTGACAGGGCAAGGCAAGGAGTTAATAGCACAAGAACAGTGATCATGTAAAACACCCATGCAATCACCTCTGCCACCATTGTCTGACAATATGTAGACTGCTTCCAGCTTCATCAATATTCATAATAAGACCCAGGAGAATGAACAATACTGAATTTTAAAATGATCAGTCAAAGTGTTAATTGGACTCTTTGATAACCTCCATTCCTTGGGGGAGCTAATTATTGGAGAAAATTAACACCACCCCTATCAGTGAAAGGAAGAGAAAATTATTGCAACCAACAGCTAGATATTTGGTTGACATAGTTAATGCTTTACTGGAAAGGCTGGGTTTTGTTTGCTTGTTATTTGTTTTTCCATTTTTCCCAGAAAGTCACAGTGTGCAAACACAGTAATTTTACTGAGCTGTCTCTTCTTGAGAAACCAGCCAAAACCAACACATCTGAGGTCTGGAGCCACACATAACAAATAATGGCACATGCGAGGGCTTGTGACCCATGGAGACAGTTCCACTGACCCAGTACAAATCAGCCTGGTGCTTTCTGAGGATGGTTTAAGTCACAGAGATCCCTCCAACTTAGAGAGGCTGAAGAGAAAGAACTGCTCCCCCCTTTTTAAAAAAGAATTGAAGCAATTTATACTAACAAGAGGAAGCCTACAGAAGAAAAACGTAATCAATTAAAGAGACATACTCAAGAATAAGGAAAAAAGAAGAAAAAAAAAAAAAAAACCCAAACCTAAAAACTTAAGCAGTTGCTGTTGATCAAGTTGATCCCAATTCATGGCAACTTCATGTGTTACAGAGTAGAAGTACACTCAACAGAGTTTTCAAAGCTGTGATCTTTCAGAATCAGAATACTAGGCTTTTTTTCGGAGTTGCCTCTGGGTGGCTTCGAACCGTCAATCTTTTGTTAGTAAACAAGCGCTTGACCACGTGTGCCACCCAGGGATTCCCCAAGAACAAAACAAAAAGGGGTAAATCTTTACATTTTGGCTTGACAAGTAGACCTTGGGTCGAGGAGCAAAAAAGAGGACGGAAATGTTCCATGAACTAGAAAACAGTATATAAAAGTAAAGATGGAAATTTATATGCAGACAACCTTGTAGGTGGAGGTGATAGAGACTGTCTGCTAAGAGTCTCAGTGGCTGCTCTGCCCTTGAGACTCAAATCCTCGCTTGGATGAAACTCTTGAAAACATATAGAAGTAAACAATTCTGAATGGGGGGAAACAGCTCAGGAACATAACTGGTCTTTTCAGTCTCTGATTTACAAGACTGTTTTTTGGACAAGTAAAGGCCTCTTTGGTTGCAGCTGCAACTAAAGTAGGATGTGTTACCAGAAGCAGCAAATGGCGAGAAAAGAGATGACATTTCCTGCCTCTAGTTAAGCAAAGAAAGCAAGGGAGAATTTAGGACAGTTCACAGTAGAGTCCCTTTCATTTAGTGTGCCTTCCTTTCCGTTTTAAATGCATAGCAATTCTGCTTGATTAAATAACATATTTTTGTTTTAGCTGTTATCCTCTAAGGGCAATTACAGTACGTCTGAGGACCTTGGCTCTATTCAAATTCAGCACCATGCAAGAGGGAGAGACGGTACCAGCCAGAAAAGACTCTGCCCTGCTATTTCTCAATTCACTGATTAAAGGGCCTTTACTTAGATTGCATTCACTTGCCAAAGCCCCCACTGTGTTCTATTACATTATGATGGGAAAACAGGGCCCAAAAATCACAGAATGAGGCTAAGAGGAGTGGAAAGGGATTGCAAGAGCCAGCATCTACTTTGCCCCAAGCCACACCTCTTTTGAGTGGAGGAAACTTAGAGGATGTGTTATTTGTTTTGTGTGGTTTCTCCTTGGTCAGGAAATCTTTAGGATCAAAAGCTTTGTAGATTGTTGCATTTTGTTCTGTTTTGATAAACTTTCCATCATAGCTCATTGGAGGTTCCTTTGGTGCTACCCTGATTCAGCTGGAAGCAGTTACATAGTCCTCCCCACTTTTCCCTCCCTTTCCCCCAGAGGAAGAGGTGTTTCCAAGGCCTTACCCTTCTTGTCTTGGTGATTATGGGAAGATACTGCCCCCAGTGGGTCTGTGCTGTCAGGTGAATCGAGCAGATCCTTCCAGTCCAGCATTCCTCCCCTAGACTCATACCCCTCTTGAGCCGTGGAGTCTGACGTGGTGGTGCTAGGCAAGAGGGAACTGGAATGCCCTGTTTTCATCACAAATATAGTTAGGGAAACATCACCAGAGAGACCCACAGTCCTTTTGTTCAGTGGCCAGGAGGGAGGCACCCAAGCTGGCTAAAAGTCTGAAAGGAAATCATGCTAGAAATGACAAGGCTTAGCAGGTGGTGGGTTCAGTGGAAGGATTCAGGCCAGATCCTATCTTTGCCATTCACTGAACGAGCCTCGGGAGATCACTTAACCTTTCTGGGGCTGGGTTTTCCTCCCTGTACGAAGTAGGGATAGTGGCACTTGCCTCTCAGGGTAGTTGGGAGGACAAAATAATGTGTGAAGGCACCTAGGAGTGTCTGACATACACAAGGTGCAAACACACACACACACACACACACACACACACACAAATAGCAGTAGTTTTCTCTGCTAGTCCCCTACAGCACTAAAGGCAGAATAGGTCCACTTTAGGGACACTGTAGATGACTGATCCACAGTAGCGGATGAGACTCTTCTCCATCACAAACAGCTCAGCTGTCCCAAACACTTCTTACGGAAACTTGACTGTGTGTCTGTTCAGCTTCAACTCAACTCCACAGGCATTTCCTTTTCACTGGGATGGAGGCTTCACTGTTACAAGTTGGTGTGGCTGTGCCTTTTGCATCTTATCCCAATAAAAGTAGTTTCATGACTCAAATTGTACTTAGGAGAGGTTTTTGGAGACTTCACGATCATTGACTGGTATGATTCATATTAGACAGGGAGAGATTTTTGGAGATCCAGGGCTGCCTCCCATTGGGTAACTATAGAAAAAGGATATTTAGGATGGGAGTTATGACAGAAACTCTGGGCTTTTCCTGTGACTATATTCCTAAGCTCATCCTTTATCATTCTGTGAGGTTAAATGCAGATTGTATTACATGCTTTGATCTATGCTGTCACAACAATTTCAGGAAGCCTCACTACTTGTTCTCTTTGATAGAAATGAAATATAACTGCTTGTTGACATTCAAGAAGAAACTTTGTTTTATTAAACCAATTTACCTATTGGACAATTTTTACAAAGACACCAGGGTAACTATTGTGAATGTGTAATTGGTGCTTTGGGTAGAAAGTAGGACAGATTCACAATAATACCAAACTAGTTCCACCTTCATTGTGTGATCACAATTATGTGGTAAATAAAGTACTGGCTACCAGAAAGATAGATTATGATGATAAATGCACTGCATTCTTCCCTTTCAAAATTATTATTAGAAATTGGATTTGCAGGAAGCTTTAATATAGCATACTAGAGACAACATGTCTTACAAAGAAGAAAGATTGCTTTTTGTCTTCTTTAAATTTTGCTTAGCAAGAAAACCTATGCCAAAGATTTCTTTCATAGCATTTATGAAGATCCTTTTTGTGTGGAACTTGTTTGGCCCAACATAGCTTCAAATATCTGCTTTGTTGCAAGTAGTTCAGTTCATATGCAACTGCTAAAAACACAGTCATTTCAAACTCAAGGAAGAGCTAAGAGCTACACTTTCCATTTCCACATTTTTGGATTTCACAGCTCATCTCAAAATCCTGATAAGAAGCAGGAAAATCAGCCTAAGAAATGGAAATTCAGAATTTCCTTTATGCCCTTTCTGTTTATATTGAGGTCTGAAACATAGCCTGCATTTTCCATTTCTGAGTTCAGGACAGCTCTAATAAAATATATGGTCTGTCTCAGGCAGAATTCAGCACCCAGCATAAGCAAACAATTAGCAGTAGCTTTGTAGGGAGTTAGAAAGGGAAAGGGAAAGGGGGGGAGGGGGCGGGGAGGAAAACTCTCCTCCAAGTAGCAAGAATTTCTTTTACCTGAATTGATATGCATTTTGAGCACTTTCAATTTAACTGTGTTCAAGGGGCAATTTTATGGTAATGTCGTAAGTATGGTTTAGGGAGAACATTTCTTAATACGGTAATCTAGGGGAAATATATGCCTAAGGGACACATTCTCTGTAGAAAGATTTCCTGGACCATATGCTGCAAATACATGGGAAACTCATTGGTAATGGAAAGCTATGGCTATGAGAGGAAATTAATGTGGACCAGATGGTAGTTAGGTAGGAAAATGTTTAACACAAATGTGAGAAATCAGCCTCTTCTCCCTATCACTGAAGTGTTAGTCTAATACCCACCACATCTCTATTTGCTATATGTAAATCTAGAGAAACGATGCATCAAATTTTCTCAAAAAAGAAAAGAAAAGATATAGCAGATGAGTTTTTTTAAAAACTTGAGCTTGAGGATAGGGAACATGTCTTGGTGGTGAATTAAATAGTTGAAGAGGGTAATAACTGATTCCCCCAAATTTTAGAACCACCATGTAAAAGCTCCATTAAGCAACATCCCTTAGCCTGAAATCTGTCATCAAAGATGTGTATTATCATTTCTTCAACCTTAAAAAATACTAAAAGGAAACCAGGAGCTCTGGTAGCATAGTGGCTAAAGCACTTGACTGCTACCCAGAAGGCTGGCGGTTCAAACCCACCAGCCACTCCTCGGAAGGAAGGTTGGGCAATCCTACTTCCGTAGTGATACTGCCTCGGAAACCCAAGGAGGGGTCGCTATGAGTTGCACATAACAACAACAACAAAAGGAAACCACTTATTCCTTCTTGTAACCTGATTTTAAAGGCTATCTTGTTTTTATACATTTCCTAAGAGATTTTGTAGCCAAAAGAATGCTACAAAAATAATCATTTGTGGATATGGTATGACATGTCAACCAATTTGGACCCTATAATTTTACTTTGTCAGTCTAATAAGAAAAGGTCATACTTTAATCAATGGAGCCATAAAATACGAAGATATAGATATATTTTAAAAGTCAACTTCAATATGCATTATATTGTTTCTCTGTATCTACAAATCATTGTGATTCCAGGTTAGAGACCCTTCAAACTACTCTAACCTATTAACAACCTTTGCAGCCCAATTAGATACAAGGAGACACTAAATCAATATAAGAGACTAGGAAGGAAGGCAAATAATCAGGGTCCAATTCACTAAAAAAGTGTTCTTGCATATGTAACTGGTGTTGCACAGAGATTCTGCCAAGCAGAAAGTCTGCATTGGTGTATTGAAGTTATCCCTTTTCATGAGCTGGGTATTCTCATTCTTCAGTTTACTCTATAGGCCTGCACTGAGCTACTGAGCTTTCTCTGAGGACATGCAAAGAACACAGCTAGAGAATGGACACTTTGGACTTTGAGGTCAGCTTCCAGGTCTATATTTACGATCATATAAATAACAATATGGCCCTTCCTGTGATGCTACAAATCCAGCACCTAGGACAATGAGTGCTTGGAACACAGTACACACTAAAGAATGAACTAATTAAATGCAGAATGAATTAATTAAATCCATTTTGGATCTATTAACTCCAAAGTTAGGAGCCCAGGTGGCATAACAGTCAAAACACTCAGCCGCTAACTGAAAGGTATGCAGTTGGAACTCACCAGTGGATCTGAGGGAGAAAAGACCTCGTGATCCACTCCTATAAAGGTTTCAGCCTAGGAAACCTTACATGAATTCTACTCCATCCTATAGGGTCGCTATGAATAGGAATCTATTTGATGGCACACAAGAACAACTCCAAAATAAGCATCTCTTGTAATAATTTATTTAAAAAAGTCTTCTATTTTTTTTTTTTTTCTAAGCCTGGATGAGCCCCCATTTTAATGGTCAATTAATCATCTAATGACTTCACACTAGATAGATTTAGCCTGAAATAGACAGATCATTAGCTGAAAGGAAACGTTCAATTCTTCTTGAGTTTAATCACAGAAATAGCTGATCAAGAGCTGAAGATGAATGGACACTGTCCTTTAAAGTGTTAATATGGGAGGATTAATAAGTCTGTTCATTTTATAAAGCAAATAAGAGATCTGTAGCTTGGAGAATGATTTTTGTTCATAAAGAGCATCCAATCCTTTAATTATCTATACAAGAGATTACCTGGGAGTCAAAGCTTGTCTTGGTATGATTGATGAATGCTAGGGAGGTTACTGCTTCAATTAGATTCAAGATCTAAATTTCTCAGTATCTGATAAAGAGTATTCAGTTATAGGAACTGATTGCAAAGTATGATATTGCAGAAGAGCAGATGCTAAGTGGGCTCTCTTTCTGAAGGGCAGGTAAGTTAGATGACATTTGTCTCCTGAACAATTTATCTTCTGGTCTTTGATTTTCAATATTCTGGCTTGAATCACAGATGAGAGCATGTTAAAGGTGGACAGACTCTGTGGGCTCATCTGTCCCACCCTGCCTCACGACACAAGTGGGCTGATAGGAGAAACCAAGCAGCACTGTGCTCCATATCTGCACCGATTAGAAATGGAGTGAGACTTTGCATAAAGCTGTGTAATGCATTTGCAACTATTTTGATATATTTCCTTGTATCCTAAATTTGTTTTTCTTTTTCTTTTCTTCATTCTTTTCCTCTCTCTTATTATCTACCCTGATATTTCAATATAGTCCTGGCACTTTTACTTTGTTACAGATCTTAAACACACATACTATACAATATCTATTTATCCATCAAGTTCATAGTCTCCTTTACAATACAGAAGATTAAATTCACTATTAAACTTATGTTTTCAGATTATATTTCAAAAATATATGAAGAGTTTAACATAATAGATATGAGGGGTGGGCTCTGAGAAATGTACATGGAACAGCTACATTTCAACCTTTGTTATAAAGAGCTCAGAATATTCTGTTTGTGGATTGTATAGCTTTGTTTAATATAGTGTCTGTGTATTTCAGAACAGGAACAACGGGCTGAATCCTGTTTGTACATCATTTCTACTGCATCACTACTATTGCTTGTATACATTCTGAAGAAACTGCACTGAAAACCTGCCTAAATGTTCACTCTTGTGAACTTACATTTTGGTAGCTAATTCCAAGCTATATAAGACAGTTTTGTCTAATAGCACCCAAATCTCTACACCTTGTATAGATTTTCCCTCTGTTGTCTTGAAAGCCAGCATTTTGGGACATAGTATCCTCTATCAGCTGAGGAGTTATGCCCTATTAATTATAAGTACTATTCTCTTCTCTTGGATTTACTAATGTCCCAAAGTAATTTTCTCTCTCTCAAGAACTCATTAAATATATTCACAAAATTCCTTAAGGTTGACATATTTCACATTATTTAAAATTTAGGACTCAATCTCACATATCAATGGTTTCGTATAGGCAGAGTGATTTTTGAAGAATTAGTGAATGCTAGAAATAATTTTAGTGAATTGGGGTCCTGAAGAATCTGGTCCATAATGTTTAGGAATGAAAACTATAAGCTGTCACAGGATGAGTCACTTGGAAAATTAAAAAGAAAGAAACCACAAACTGACCATACACTGTGTTGTAAGACATTTCATGATCTGGTAGAGGAGTGGAAATGTCTATAAAAAAAAAATAATAATGGGGATAAAAAAATTAATTAAAGAAGAAATCCAAGATTTGAAAATACGCAAGAGGATTAGTGAAATTGAATTTCCCGGAGAGATTTTTCACTGATATTAAATTATGAGAATAATATCTTCCTTACCATTCAGTGCCACAAATGAATCTGAAAGACAAAAGGGAGGAGAAGGTTATTTAATGTTTTATACTCTACTTAGTGTGACTTACATACTAAATGGGAATGAGCTAATACAAACTCAGCTAACATATGATCCCAAATACTAAGTAAGTGCTTTTTAATTCCTGCTTGTAAAGTAAGATGCCTTATACTCAATCCAATTCCAGTTCCTGCCTTCACACCTCCACATCTCTTCCACCAAGTGAGTTTCCTCAAAGTCAGCATCTTTGCCAAGAGGCAGAGAAAAAGCAAGAGTTGCAGAAGAAATGGGAACTATGATTATATGTCATTCTAAGAATTCAGGCCCTAGTCTATACAGAGACATGTGTGTGGATACAATAAATGACATGTGGACATTGCTTATAAAGCACTTTCTTCCCATCTTTTCTCATTACATCCTTGCACAATCACGCTATGAGGAACTGTCCAGTATCACAATGTTCTGAACTCAACCGTTTTTTCCCCCCCTTGGGAAATTAAAATAAAAGAAACAGAAAACTATCACACACATGAGGCAACATATAAATGTGTCTGCAGGTGCTGCCTGCCTTGCTCAAATCACTGGTCCACTCAGCCTGAGATTTGGCCTCTGACACTAGTTCTTCATGATTTCTTCAATTTTCCTTAAGATTCTGTTAAAAATTTATTGCATAAAATTTATCAAAATCCTCTCTGAATGTCTGTGTGAATAGATATGTTTAATAGAAGCATTTCATGCTCCAGTCGGAGCGTGGAGTGGGGTGAAGCCACTGGGAAAGGCAGGCAGGCTTTAGTTCCTGCCTTGAGCAGCAGTGGGGTTAAAGGTTAAAGGTTAGGGGGCAGGTAGGTCTAGGGGTTTGGTTGCTGATTACC
>NW_006922241.1:727673-749563 GCF_000298275.1 Orycteropus afer afer
TAAAGTTATATTTACTGTTGTTGTTATGTGCCATTGAGTCTGCCCAGACTCTTAGTGACCCCTCCTTGGGTTTCCGAGGCAGTATCACTATGGTATATATCTATATCTATGTCTATATCTATATCTATATCTGTATACATGTTTATGTCTTTATCTATATAAAGAAAAAGAAACTCACTGCCGAGTCGGATCTGACTCATAGTGACCCCTCCTTGGGTTTCCAAGGTGGTATCACTATGGAAGTAGATTGCCCAACCTTCCTTCCGAGAAGTGGCTGGTAGGTTTGAATCACCAGCCTTTTGTTTAACAGTCAAATGCCTTAGGTACTACACCACCAGAGCTCCCACCCCAGGAATAGAGAGAGTAAATCTTTAGCTTGGAATCTGAGGGTTTAACTGGGGCTAGAACAGAGATTTCTGTATGTTGCTTTGCCTGAGGACACAGATAGGGGTGTGAGTTTACAAGTGTAGTGGAAGTTTTATTGAGGTAGTAATAAACGTGTGTATTTTCATATATACAAATTCATATTCAATATCTACCTATACTCCTATTTTTATATACATGCCATACCACTGGATTATAAAATTATGATGAAAATGATTCATTAAAGTCAGCTAATTAAGTTCATTTATACAGACACAGCAAAACCAAAACAAAATCCACTGCCATTGAGTTGATTCTGACTCATAGCAACCACCATTGAGTTTCTGAGGCAGTAAATCTTTACAGAAGTAGATTGCTCTGTCTTCCTTTCATTGAGTAGCTGGTGGGTTGGAACCACCAACCTTCTGGGTAGCAGTCAAATGCCTTAGGTACTGCACCACTAGAGTTCCTTATGCACACACACACACACACACACACACCTCAAAACGTGTGTGTATATACGTATAAGGAGATCTGGTAGAGGAGTTGAACACTTCAGGGTGTTTCCTTGAAAGTGGAATTATAAAGTTCCAAAAGGTTAAAGGACCTCTGAAATAAACTTTGAATTTAGATAGTAGGTTAACTTCTTTTTAAAAGGTTATTTTGAATCACCTTGGACTTAATGGGTTATTTCTGAATTTTTTTCTACCTTAAATGGTAACAGATATGAATCTAACTTTTAAAAAATAATTACTTATGATAGTCAATATGTACACAAAGAATAAAGCAATGGCACTCAATCAGAGAGCTAGAGTACAGAGATCAACCTTTTTGGTTGATCAACTTATTATTTGGCTAAAACTTACAGTGTTATAGCACATTTGAAAAAAGCAGCACTGTGATTTTACCATGGAAATGCTGATATAACTGACTGCTCTGCTATAATTGATATCCTTGAGAGCTGAATTTGTTCCACAGTACTATAATAACAAAATTAACTGTCAGCATTTACAGCAAAAACATTGACAACACTGGTTTTAAACACACTAGTTTTAAGTTTGTTATTTAAAAGATGGTTTCTGTTATTTATGTATACTTTCATGCCAGCTGCACTCAGTACCACATGTGAGGTAGTGTTTCTAAGCCATTCTATAAAAGCATCTTTGCTCAAAGATAAACATGGGTAAAAAGCTTTACTTACTATGACAGTCTCCCAGACCATCTGTATTGCCGCGTTCTATGTCCTGTTCAAAAGTCAGTCTTAAAAAAAAAATAAATAAATAAGAGGGAAAGAAAGAAACAAACAATAATGTGAGTCATTATTTGGGAATGAGTTTTAAGTTTCACTAAAGAAAACAACACAGTGTGATAAATTGAGTGGCAGGTGCAAAAAAGAAATAGATAACAGCTTGAATCTTTCTCTCTGAAGTTTATAGAAATGAGTCCTAAGTGGATCTCCAAAGAGAAGCCAGGGTTTAAGCAGTTAATTAAGATATTATTAGTTAGTTTGTAGATTATTAATATCCTTCTTTTACTTCTCTGAGTAACTTTTCAAACATTTGTCCTCTTCAATTCCATTCTTTCCTTCTATTTATGTATTTCTTTTCTTACCAATAACTTGGTTTAAGGTAAAAAGGCCTCTGGTCCATACAAGTGGCCAATGTAGGACCTGGTGGTACCATTTGTTGAGACCCTTAAGGTACTTGGTTGTTTCTAGTCCTACCCCTGACCCTCAGGAGTCTTGCTCTCAAGCTTCTCCATATGCTCATGTTTTAAGATGCCCAGCAGGTCACCATTGAGCTGTATCAGCTAAGTAAAATTAATAAGACCAGTTTTAATATCATCTATTTCTATTTTTTAAACAAGTATGCCTGAAACATCCAAACATCCAAAGGAGTAGTGCCTTTTTTTTTTTTGGAAATAAACTGTTTATTCCCACAATATAAGTGAAACTCGTCTTCTGCGAATGCCTTTGGAGTTTATATATGAGCCATATGGGAAAACTAATTTATTTTGAAAAATCACCCTTTGATCTAATAATCCACCATATTTACTTTCCAATGTCTCTTGCTGTGTTAAAAATCAAATTTATCCCCATAGCTTTAAAATTTCTAAACCAAATGAAAAGCAAAATATTCATCAGGCCCTGAAACCCACTCCCCACAAGGAATTCCACATATTTTGAGCAATGCCAGTGTCAACCAAAATACGTATGTAGACCCCTAAGACAACTATCTTGGACTTCTGATGTTGATTTAAAAAAATAATTTTTAAAAATCAGTCCCTTTACCTTGATCACACCTGGAAGATATAAAGGACACAGGCTATTTCTTACCTTTCCTTACTGTGCTTTATGATTCTTTCTTACTTCAACTCAAGGGTTCTCATAAAAAGATAGGAAGCTCTAGCATTATAGAACATCAATATTGTTACATGTAAAGATGCTCTAATAAAATATAATGAGTCAATTCTTTCTGTTAATCAAATTTCCAGGTCAGATTTTACAGTTATCATTAGCTCTGTTTATGGGAATACTTTTCCTCAAATTATACAAGTGGTGATCATCAGATAGGTCCTTTTGTCTGTTTGTCTAGTTTTTCTAAAATGGGAGAGGAGGCTTAGAGCAATGTGATGTTTCTGATCCTTCTTTGGATCTGGGTAGGTTGATGGAGAAGCTAGGAAAGGTCTTTGCTGCCGTATGGTACATTCCTTGAGTTGCCACAACCTGTCAAGAACATGCATTAAATACGTTTCCAAATGTTATTTTAGATTTCACATCCAATGATGTAAAAACATAAAAAGAAACCTCTTAACCAATGCTATCTCAACATTTAAAGCTAGGGTAAGAATTTTAAGCACCAAAATCACAGGCATGGTAGACTGGCCTGATCTAGCTGATCTGCTGGAGAATTGCCAAGAATTGATTGATGGCCTATGAAGTAATAGGGTCAACTGTTCTGCAGTGCAGGAGAAAGGTTTATTGGATGTATACACCATACTTGCTGTATAAATGCATTGTTAACAAATGCTCTGCCATTTCTCCTCAGACCTGCACAGTCAATTAAAAGAGCCAGTTTTGCTAGGGCTGGACGAACCACATCAGTAATCTAATTGAATCCTATTGCTCCTTTTCTCTGCTACTCTTGTACTGTGAGGAACAAGGCATGCACCTTCTTGTCTGTCTCTCTAGAGAATACTTAGAAGTCCACTGTGTTTCCTTTCTCTGTGTTTTTAATCAGTCTGGGGATGGTGAATCAGTTGGAGATCTGCCACATGTGATGTTGTGGGGTTCTATATAGGAAAAGAGGAAGAATGTCTGGAAATCCCTTTGGTGAGGTTGGCGCAGAGAAGGCTGGGTGGCAGTGGTGT
Source organism: Orycteropus afer afer (assembly GCF_000298275.1). Taxonomy (NCBI): domain Eukaryota; kingdom Metazoa; phylum Chordata; class Mammalia; order Tubulidentata; family Orycteropodidae; genus Orycteropus; species Orycteropus afer. The sequence continues at coordinate 731,406 of NW_006922241.1, forward strand.
GCATGAGTATAGCTAATTGTATATCTGGCATGCGTATCAGCCGAAGGCCATCTTACCCTCTCCCACATCGTGGGCTCCTTACCTGCTGCTGGGTGACAGATGGGCACAGGAACCTCCTTCCTTTACCCATCCACAATATGGATCTCTGGAGGCAATGCAGGTTCTGCAGGAAGAGGATGATCATGAGCTACCTAGGAATCCTTTCTAATCATGTGGACTTTTAATGGTCAATGAGGAAAAACACCTACTTTTTACATTTCCCATGACGTTCACATCGGCCAAGGGGAACCTTAATCACACAGGTGGAGAACGCAACATACAGAGAACTGCTTGCTTTGTCCAGCTGCATGCCCATAATCCTCTTGTCTTCTACTCCATCATAACTGCACCTAATTTTATAAGGCAGGATATCATATTTATACTCTTAGGTCAGTTTTCCTCTGCTACCATCCTCATACCCCACCTTACCTCACAGCCACAAGTGATTTCTTAATTTTTTCTGTCTAACTGAAGATGGAAATTATGTGCATACACACACACACACAATTACTGGCAAGAAGAAAATAATGTTTACTGTGTGTTACAAGATTTTTATAAGTAACATAAAAAATCATTTAAAAATGCATACAACCCAAATCTTCCATGATTTTTTCTGAATCAAAGGGGGTATAATAGCATAACAAGTTATTACTATGAAAGACACAAACACTCCACTCACTTTTCAGGGTTATAAATGCTCATCTCCTCCAGGAAAAGGCTGTCATTTAAGAAACCACTATTTCCTATCCTCGCCAGGAACTTCAAGATGATTCCCTTCTCTGATCCCAGGAAAACCACAGTGTGATTCTGATAGGGCCCAGCAGCCATGTCCACTGCAATTTTGGTCAGGCGGTATCTAGAATAACAGGATCACATTTTTTATCTCTTTGTTGGTCTATCATTAAATTATCTCCTTTTCCACTTCAAACTACTTTGACATAGCTTTCTAGTAATAGCTTCAACAAAAATTTAGTACATCAATAATGCTCAAACTGTTCTGACCCTTTATTTCCATATGCAGACCATTAGTATGGCTCCAAAGGAGAGGAAACAGGTATGTGTGTGTGGAGGCCAAGTTCCACAATAAATAGACAGCTGTAACTGTCTGAAATCACTCAGCAATTATCTGTTCCATGAGCAACAAGGAAAAGCTGATATCTCCTTTGAATATATCATTTAACATTGACAAGAAAGCAATGCTACCATTTATCCAAACTCATTCTCTGAGGTGTAAAGCCTTGTAAAAAACAATGTCAGATTGGAAAGCTTTTCAATTGTATATGCAGGAGCTGAGAGTTCTGAAGGATGGAGAAGCAGACAGTTGGTGGCACTTCCACTAAACATAAAGGTGCACCAGCCAAGCAAGATTCATGGAAAGCCACATGCCTAGAATAAGTCCCAATAGGCATCCTCTTTCTGTGAGATCTTCTGATCATTCAACATTCCGTGGATACCTATTTCTCCTAAGTACTATGGCAGCAACTAGAAAACATGGACCCTCCTGCAAGTTATATATGATTTTTTTTTAATCTTATGGGCAAGAGTCATCATAGTACTTTAGCACCTCTCAATAAAGTCATGATGTAAGAAATGGAGGTACTGTTATAGTTCTTTTAGAATTTGTCTAGCAGGTTTGCAGGAAGATCACCACCCTAACAAAAAATAAATAAAAGGAAAAAAAGGAGGTAAAATTAATTAACATTTTATTTGATTACTGGCACAATTGGATGGTACTTCAAAAGCCTTTTGATATGTTTGGAAACAAACTCTTAATAAATATAAAGGACAATCAACCACATGAGATTGAAAGGGCAGGATTTGCCCAGGGATAAAGCTCAGAAGACAGGAAGGGACAGGAAACAAGGATAAATGGAAATGGGGAACATAAGAAAGAAGTGAGAAGAGTGCTGTTACATTTTGGGGACTGCAATCAATGTCAGGAAACAAATTGTGTTTGTATGGATGAATGGAAAACTAATTTTCCTGTAAATTTTCACCTAAAACACAACAAAAAGAAGAAAAAAAAAAGGAAAAACATAAAGGTGATTGCAGATCTCAAATTAGTTATCTATCCCTTCTCTGTTGGCCACCACTTCAGATAAAGAATATCAAACATGAATCCTTCATGCGGGCATACTAGTGCAAATGTGACATCTAGAGTCCTTTTGCAAACTAACAATCCAGGGACCTCTTTGTAACCAAACAACCAACAGGATGTGGTTATCAAAGAGGTATTGACTGACTCTCCATCAGTTGGAGATCTTTGCACAGATTTGGTTAATAGACTAACTCAGAAGAAGCATCTTCATTTCCTCTAAAAGCTAGCAAGTGTCTAAATACCCAGGAAATACAGGATATCTTGCCAATGTGTCTATGGGGGTTTGATGGCATCCACTCAACCTGTCAGCATTTCATAGCTGAATCAATGCCCAGGATAACAGAAGCTGTTTGTGGTATTTCAAAGAATGGATGGTTCTCTGAGTGTGAGAAGGAGGCAGGGAAACCCACCTAGAACTTGGTTTGCCAGCCACCTACCTGACCATCGTTCTCAAGAACCATGGTCTGTTGATAATGGAAGGCACCGCCTCATCCATGAGCGGATGCGTCTTGATGAAGTTGAGAGTATCATCAGGAAACTCATTGGAGGTTGCATATTTTTCTAAGGAGGATGAGCCAGCGCAGCATCCTGGCCTAAAATGAAACAAAGAGTGGGAGGGAGGGAGCTTATTTCTTGCCTTATGGCAAATTCTTTGAATGAACTGCTTCTCTAAGCATCTGGCATAAGGGAGAATGTGCCACAGGCTGAGAAGAGGAAGTTGAACAATGCCGAATGCCACCAAATAAAACATGCTTAGATTTCCTCTGGGCCGCCTCTTCATTCCAGAGGGAGCCTCAGCCAGGGGCAGCTTGGCTTCCTCCCAGCAGCACAAATAAACCCCAGTAAGCAGTGATGGAGCTTGGAACAAGTGAACAAGTTCGTGGTTTGCACATATCTCAGGGACGGCACTACTCATCCTAAAACCCCAGCAGACATTCTTTAGGCATTTGCTTTGTAGAAGGAGAGAACTTTTTTTTTTTTTAAAACAACTCTCAAAAACAAAGGCCTTCAAAATGGTTTCAGGGTGCATACCAGCAAAGTTCAATGACTGGTTTTGATTTTTGCTTGATTATGACAGGTATGAAAAACCAATTATGCTAAAGATTTTTTCCCAAACGTCACTTCCTGTAATTGAACAATGACATTGAAAATTCATTTTTATTAAAAAGTCTATGGTTTCAGAAATCAATGAACACCCCATTAAATTCAGACCAGGGAAATACACGAGCTAGTCCTATCTAAGGGCAGCTGGTTTACCCACTGGCACAGGAGAAGGAATTGGGTCCCCACAACACAGGCATGACTAGCTCTCACGTAGCTGATGTTTTTCAGTTCTACCCTGCTTCCAGGTGCTAGGAGTCTCTGGTTGGTGCAATCATTAGCATACTTGGTTGCTAGCTGAAAGCTGAGTTCACCCAGAGGTGCCTTGGAAGAAAAGCCTGGCAATTTCCTTCAGAAAAATCAGCCATTGAAAACTCTTGAAGGCTAGCTCTACTCTGACATAGGAGGTCACAATGAGTTGGAGTTCACTCGATGGAAACTGGTTTTCAGGGTACTAACCCAGGCAGCTCAGTGAACTCTGATTGTCTGTAAGAAGAGCACAGCGAACATGTGGAGAGATCAGGGTCAACTCACTGACATGGTTAGAAACTCCCTTCAAGTTTAAAGCGTCTTCACATACAGAGGAGATTTTATTAAATCAGTGCTCTCTGAAACCTGACCCTCCAGGCTTAACTCTGCTTTCTGCTTATCTAGAGGGTAGCTAAAATAAGTCAGTGCCTTTTCTCTCCAGCACTTACTTAGAAAATGAATGAAGTTGACCAGGTGTGATTTTTGCACCTTGTCTGCTATCCATAAGCAACAAAGTGTGCACATGTGAGATAATTCAGGTGATCAAGATTTAGGAATAGCATGGGTTTCTTCCTTGGATATAGAGGTTTACATTCTCTAAGTTAGTTCAAATGTACTGGGCTAGGTAATTTGTGTGGAGGATTGGAGGTTAAGGGAGGGAGCTAGGTGCAAAAAACACAAAATAATAAATCACTGGGCTTCCTTCCAGAGGCTCAGAAATTCAGTGGGGGAAGGCAGTCACACAGCTGCTTCTGTATAACTAAAATTGCAAATGCTATAATGGAGGTATGGAAAGTGTGTCACATAGAAAAGGCAAGCACAGGGTTGAGGAGAGAGTCCCACTCCTGTCCTACTTAGAAAGAATGTATTGAAGATAAGGAAGCAGATTATGTAGGACCAAGAGGTCTCTGGATCAAAGGTTCCCTATGAAAGCACTTGTAGGGTGCAATTCAGGGACAATGGGACTCTGCACTCCATCTAGACACGAAACAAACTAGAACCTGGTAGACCAGAGATAACCTAATGATGCTCTGTACCTGCTGGGCTCTTCCTGCCGTTGGCCTGGAGTCTTATGTTCAGGTCAAACCTGGTCTGGTCACAAGATCTAGGGGATACCACTTAAAATTCATACTTTATTAGGTATAAAAGACATACATCAGTTGATTTGGGACTCATAGTGAACCGCTGTGGCAAAGGAGACCTGCCCCACAGGATTTCTAGGTTGTAATCTTTTCACAGGAACAAATTACCAGGTCTTTCTCCGGTGAATCCACTGGGTGGGTTTGAGTTGTCCCTTTTCAGTTAGCAGCCACGTGTTTTAACTGTTGTACCACCAGGGCTCATGTACCTCTATAAAACTGAATGGAACCAGGGAGGAAAAGTAGAAATAATCTACCCAGCTTTGTGAGCTTGTAAAATACACTTTACCTCTCTGGGCCTCAGTTTCACCACCTACAGGCCAATGGAGTTGTGTGGACCAAACATTTCCTTTCATTCTCAGATTACAGTGGACAGGTTGCCAATGTAGAGGGCGAGCAAAAGACTATAGCCCTTTCCATCCTTTCAGCATGTGTATTCACATGGCCAGCATGGAAAGCACCCGTATGTTGTTCATACAGGATGGTCACTATCAGAAGAGCATGGCTCAAGGTCTGGAAGCTTAAAATTGCCTTATAAATCTTCACATGTACCTGGGCTTAGGCACTCGTTCATCAGGAACTGGTGTCCATGTGGAATCCGGAGACTTTTGTTCTTTGAATCTCCCAGTAAACACACTGGCAATGTCAAGCATGTCATAGGCACAGACTGCAGACCCAGGGATGCTGTAACATGACATTTCACAAAAAGCATTACTCGGCAGTTATGTATAGTTTGCAAAACATACTCCATGGGAATGTTCCTGTTACAGGCAGTTGAAATTTAAAGTTTATACCCCGAAGACTATGAATGGAAGTGATCTTGGTGCATAAAGTGAATGTTTTCATTGAGTGTTTTCAATGAAACTTGCACCAGTGGACTTAAAGAAAGGGCTAACTCCAGCAAACTCAAAGGGAGAAAAAAAATTTCTTCATGTCTTCACTCCCTATGGAGACTGCTGTTGTTTACAAAGGCAGAATTTTTGAGCTGATGATTTAGAAGTTTCTTGAATTCCATGATATTAATTATCATCGATAATCCAAAGATAAAATCTCTGGAGAATATTCTGCATCTCTAACATTAGTGATATGTCCATACATGCTTTTTGAATTTGGTTCTTTAAGCTAAGAACTCAGGGTATGAGAAAGTGTGTGGAGGGAACCCACACATATTTTATATTAGTGACGATACATTCAAATTTTTACTTCTTATTTATTTGCATAAAACAAAAGTGCCAGTGTTCTGCAAATAAAGTACTCTACTCACTAAACAACTCACTGCCATCGAGTCAGATCTGACTCATAGTGCCCGCTCTTTGGGTTTCTGAAGGAGTATCACTACGGAAGTAGATTGCCCAGTTTTCCTTCTGAGGAGTGGCTGGTGGGTTTGAACCGCCAGCCTTCTGGTTAGCAGTCAAGTGCCTTAGGCACTATGCTAAATAATAATAATCATAGTAATCTCCACCTATAATTACATCCTTGCCTCCTGGGAGGACATGGAGAGTTTTCTTTCCATCAATGGTGGAAAGGCATGAATAATTCATTCTTCTGGGTACATTGTTTACATTTGAACCCATATTTATTTTTGACTATAGTAGGTACTTGATTTTGATAAAATATATGGTAGGAAACACTGCCCAAGCACTGTAATTAGGTTTTTAAGGTAGGGGGCCACTCCATTACAAAAGCACCCAGGGCAAGGGACACAGGTGCTTTGCAGCGTGGGAACATCATCTGGGCTGAGCGAACAATTTACTCTGGATTTTACATATGTTGAAAGGATATGGAAATCACTTCTTAAATGGTATGGGGAATTTTTAGCTGTCTTTAATTTCATAACACAATTATTGAAGTATTACTAATAAAGTAAGAAGTAGAGAGAAGATAAAAAGCTTATTGAAAACAAGGTGGAAGGATTAATAGGGAAAATTTAAAGGATTATCTTTTTATAAAGGATGCATTATATATATTATTCACAGAATTGAATTTATAAAACAGGGATCACCATTTGTGTTGGAATTTCAGAAGCCTGGCATTATTTATTTTCTTTTATAAGAATCTCTTCCCATTCTCTTTCTTGATAGTGACAGGTGGATATATTTACCTATATATAATAAAACAGAGTAAGTACTGCTTGAAGAATTTTATGATACATCTTGTAATAACTTAAGACACCACAGGGTTTTATAATCTTCCCAAGATTAGAATTGCTTGTGAAATCCTTTCTTCTTTCTTCTCTACTTTCTTCCCTTCCCCCTTTCCTTCTTTACATTTTCCCTTCCTTCTTTTCCTCCTTCTATTCATCTATTTTGGAATATATATTTTTGGAAATATATATTAATGGAAATTCTAATATATCGCATTCAGTAGATGTTCCATAAACAGTATAGAGTTCCTACTCTCAGTTGGATCACAGTTCACTATGGGGCAAATAATTACAATAACAACAACTTGTTATTGAATGAAAAACAAGCAATAACAACAACTCCAGGACAATCTGGAAAGAGCATGAATAAAAGAGGTATGTACAACGAGCAACGAATAAAAGAGGTATGTACAAAGTCCCATGGAAGTCACTCTAGAGCTGCGACTTGGTGCACCCTTAGGATTTCCACAGGCAGAAGTGAGATGGAGGGCAGCCCTGGCAGAGAGCAGGGCATGAACAAAGTATGGCACTTCAAGAAATGGCTCTTAGCTGCAGCAGGCCTGTGACATGGACAATGTGGCAGAAGATGGGAGATGAGCTGAAGGAGGAGATGGAATCAGACCATTAAGGGGTTTTCATGTCATGCCCAGGAACTTGGGATTTATCTTCAGGCCAAAGAGAAAGCTCTAAGGGATTTGGAACAATCTGACATGGCCAGGTTTGCATATGTGGCGGATGGAGTGAACAAGGATGAAAAGAAAGTGAGTAAATCCAGAGAGAACTATAATTTATGGATGAAAATAGGCATGCATAAGAAAACCAAAATGAATGGAAACAATTAGTCCTAGCGACTGGTACACCATCCAATCTGCAACCTATACAACTATGAGACCAAAAGAACTAGATGGTGCCTGGCTACCACTGTCATCCACTTGGAAGGGGATCTATGTAGGAGATCCTGGATAGAGAGGGAGAACAATGTGGAACAAAACTCAAAATCATTTGGAGGGAAAAACAAAAAGAATGTGGGGACCAGGTCTGTTGGTCCAATAGAGCCTGGTGGAACCACTGAGACTATGGCCCCTAGCTGCCCTTCAGTTCTGAAATTGAACCCACACCTGTTATCCATTCATCTCTTGATGGACATGTGGATTGACTCCATCTTTTGCCAGGGTGAATAGTTCTGCAGTGAACACCGGTGTACAAAAATCTATTTGAGTCCTTACTTTCAATATTTCTGGGTATACCTAGGAGTGAAATTGATGGGTCAGCCAAACAAAGTACAGGCATGTGAGTTAAACACTTACCTCAAGTAGACACACGCCTTGGAGAGAACAATCATGGGAGAAAGAAGAGCTGCTTATGCACAGGGAGACAGCTCAGGGGGCAGGAGAGGATGGAGGGATGGACACTGGGAAGAGGTAACTATGGGGAGGAAGTGGGAGGGGAGCTGTTGCATTATGGTAAACTGTGGTCAATGACATGAGACAAAGTATATGTGAACTGCTGTATGGAAAGTGAATTTGCTCTGTAAATCTTCACCCAAATCACAATTAAAAAAAAAAGAAAGAAAGAAAATAGGCATGCATATTTTTAAACTGGGAAGATAGATTACCATTTTCTGATTTTACCGAACAAATAGGTTTTCTGATACTGCATAAGCATGTGCTAAGGGGATGTTTCTTGGGGCCTTTTCAGAAAATACTTTAAATAGAGTATGCACAATACTCAGGAACCTACTACTGTATAGTAATTACAAAATACCCTCTCCCCCAAAGAAAAAAGATAAATTACAAAAGTGCTCATAAATTCTACCAGCCCCTGCATCCCACTCTACATGACAGTATATGTTTTTGACAGTCCTAAATAGATGGGATCTGACTTAGAAAAACAAGGCCTGAGTTTTTGAAACTTTCCTTATCTCAAGTCTAACAATCCCAACAGGTGGTCAAAATGCACTTAAACCTAAGTGAAAACTTCTTGCTGAAACACGGGTTCATATTTTTATGTATTTTTAATGGGGTACTCTTTTTTAAAATTTTTAACCATTTTTAATTACACAACCCAATGACATAAATTATATTCACAATGTTGTGCAACCATTGCCACTATCTGTTTCTAAAACTTTTTCATCACCCCGAACAGAAACTCAGTATCCCTTAAGCAATAACTCCCCATTCTCCCTGCTTAGCATAATGTTTTATATCACTTAGCATAATGTTTTCAAGGTTCATCCATGATGTTGTATGATCAGAAATTCATTTCCCTCTATGGCTGAATAATATTCTATTGCATGTATGTGTGTATTAATATATATCACATTTTGGTTATCCATTCATCTCTTGATGAACATGTGGGTTGACTCCATCTTTTGCCATGGTGAATAGTTCTGCAGTGAACACTGGTGTACAAAAATCTATTTGAGTCCTTACTTTCAATATTTCTGGGTATACCTAGGAGTGAAACTGATGGGTCATATTGTAATTCTACGTTTAACTTTTTGAGGAACTGTTGACTGTTTTCACAGTGGCTGTACCTTTTTACATTCCCAGTTGGCAATTCTCAACTCTTTCCCTCATATAATTGAGGAACATTATTTCATCCTTTAACTTGCACTGTTTCAGGCTTTATTTCTTAAACATTTCTTTCTAGATGTTATGCTCCATCTCAACATTTATGTTGCTGTCATGTAGGTACTCATTGAGTTCTTAAAAGTCTTTGTAAAAACTATAATCCAAAGCAGAGCAGTATTATTTGTAAAGGAAGATATTCATATAGAAAATACAGCATTCTACATAAACACAAGAACACAGCTTGAGTATTTAGACCTCATGACCATACCCAGAATTATGACCATTTTCACACAAAGGCACTAGAACTCTGAGATCTATTTGGCTTAGTGGAGAAATGAGTACTAGGGAACATAATGCCTACCTTCCCACTAGCCATTAGTCTTCGTATATATTTTTTCCACTGCTCTAGGAACAATTGTTAGTGTGGCATTTAATTGCTCTATGTCTTAGATTATCTAAATTAAAAAAAAAAAAAAGGAATGAACAGGCTGTCACTCAGTATTTCTAGATGCAAGTTTTGGTGGTTTATAAATCCTCACTACAGTCCACCAGAGTTAGACAATGATGCTGTCATTGGGATCTTGGTCATGTTATTATTTGTTGAGTGAGACTATCTGAGGGTGATTTCCCCTGAGAGGTCTAGAACCGGGGTTCCTAAGGTGGGGTATAAGATGAAGCCATTTCAATCGTGAATTTTACCCCATAGTATCAGTATTAACAAACTTCCAGTGTTTTACTTCAAAAGTCACCCACCACTCCAGTTACAGACATTTTAATAGTCAAATAGAAAGCTAAATGAGCTGGAAGAGATAGGAGAAAAATTCTTGAGTTCCAAAGCTTCCTCTTCCATCAACTTGCTACTTGTGACTAGGTAGTACAATATTTTGAGTTCATTTCCTTAAGTGTAAAAAGAAGACAATAGTATCCAGTTTCCAGGATTATTGGGATTTATAAATAACATGTGAAAAGCGTTTGCATGCCAGACATATAAAAAAAAAGTTATTGTTATAAGTTATCTGATTACTTTTCCTAAAATTTTAGTCTAATAATGTTGATGCTGTTCATTTGTTGATGAAAATTAAACGCTAATTGCGTCTTAGCTACAAATAATGAGCAGCAATTCTTCCTTCAGTTGCGAATACTGTATATGAGAAGTGAACCCTTGGGAAAAGAAGACAGGAAGAACCGATGAGGTCAACACAGACAGGGTATGGTTACCTGTTATAAGGTGTAGAAAAGGTTGCCAGGACAACATCACGGCCATTAATATGAATCACATCTGTAACTGCCTGCAGTATATTGAAATAAAAATGAGAGTCTCCGGGAACTGAGCAGTTCAGGCGAGCCTTTAAAAAAGATGTCCACTGTTTCTCCAGGACTCTTTGAGACCCTCCCATGTCATTCTTGCAAACCTGAGCCACTCTTGGGAAAACTACCTGCAGAGGAAAAACACAGAGAAAATGCAATGCACACACTCTGTGGGGAGATCTGAGCAGAATCTCCCTTTCTTTGAAAATAAAAACAGAACAACAAGGTGCTTAATTTTATCCCATGTTTCTAAAACCAGTAGCAAGGAAAAAAAAAGAAAGGAAACTCAGCATTGGAACAGCATGTTTTAAAAGATAAGGCTGTGTGGCATTTAATACAGAGCCATAAATCCTTCAGGGGATCAGCTCCCAGCCACATCAACTCATTTCCATACAGACTGCTTAGCTTTTTATTTCCACAAACAAAAGCACACTTTGTATGCACCATCTCTGCCATCCTCACTGGCTGTCTATAGGCATAGACTCTTACTCTAGAGTTTGTGTTCCTCTAACTATACAAGCCACCCTGACATTTTATTTAGGCTTTCTACCTTAGTGACCTTGATCTGCTTTCTCTGGGAAAAAAAAAAAAAACTGAAATGTAATTCCCCTAAGTGTTCTATTGCTTTCTGCAATAAAGACAAAAATCAGAACTTTCAGTTTTACTTCAAGATACTGGATATTTACCTTCTCTCTGGCAAGCAACTTAATTAAAAAGAAAAAGCTGTTGAGTATGCCTGGAAACCAAATCTTAAGATACTTGAAATTCAGTATGAAAGCAATCAAACATCTGTCAATTAAATTTTCAAGAAAAATATTTAAGAGGTTCTCAATAATCTGTTACTCTTCTGACAAAGCATACAAATGTTTATTGTTGGTTACCAGGTGTTGTGAGAGGGGAAGATGGGGAGGTGGTGTGATCTTTAGGGGGTTCTGAATTTCTGTGTGAGGTGATGAAAAACTTAGAAATGGAGAGTGGTGATGGTTGCATAACAGGATGAATGCTATTAACATCACCGAATTGTATACTTAAAAACAGTTTCAATCATTTTTTTGGTTGTTAATATATCTGCCACAATAACTTTAAAAGAAAAGGGAAAATATGTAGACCTTTAAGACAGTACAATGCTTCATATCCAGCAATTTGTGGCTGGCTCTTCTCAAAATGATGACCCTGTCATTAAGATGTATGGTTCTAATTTCAAGGCCATTCACAATATCAGCCCCAAAGCAGATTTCTGAAAAGGTTACAAAGGAAGCCAGAGATGTCCTCCTCTCTTACCTTTCCCATGGTGTTGTACTCCACTGCTATTTCCCTAAAGAAGAAGTAGATGTAGTCTCCATAATCCACCGCTTGGACAAAATACGGCTCTGTGGACAAATGAGCACTTTAATTGGGGGACATGTCAAGCAGAATTAAAAGAAGAACTTTAATCAATTGAGAATTTCAATCAAATTGAATTAATTTATTAATTAAAAGGGTAAGGCCATTAAACACTGGTTACCAGGAACCATTTGTAATGACTTCATACATGACAGTGCCGGTGATTTCAAAAGATATTGGAGCCTATAAATTATTTTCTTCAGAAGCTGTTATAATCCACAATGAAGAACAAATGACTTTTGCATACCTCTGTAATTTTATTTTCCACAATGGAATCACCTTATTACAGCAAGGACTTTGTACACATCTCCTTGTCAACCCTGACTCACTCAGGGTTGTGAATAGCTTTTTTCCAGTTTCCCTATTGCCTCCAACCCCTGTCCCCTTCCAGGAATGAATTGTTCAGTTCTTTTCATGTGGGACACTGAAATGAGAGTTTGAGGCAGGGAAAGATGAATGTAATGTATTCTATTGTAGTGGCACTGGTAGTTTTGTTAATACTCCAGAAACTCACGGGAAGGGAAAAAGGGAGGTAAATAAATCAGTTGAGGCAAAAGATGCAATTTACATTTTCCTATCTGTCAGAAGCTGTTACTAAAATGAAAACTACAGTCTGGTCCATCCAGACACTAAATCTCCCACAAGATATGTATTTTCCTCATCCCTCCTCTTTTCTCCTTTTAATTGTTCACCTTTCAACCATTTTGAATCATGCTTGACGGTCCGCAAGGTTGGGCTGTCTCCAAGACTCCGGTAAATGACTGCATCGATGGCGAGGAAATCAGTCACTGTGGCTGAATACAGCTTTCCATCTAAGACGAATAAGTAAAGCGGTGAATGGGGAAGGCAGTCGGGGAGCGAGAATAATAACAAAAGCAAAATCCCCCAGATTGCTTTCCTACATCAGGCAAATGAGATAGGACAACTGGGGAAAATTCAAAAGTCGCTAGAAAAATACTTGGCCCACATTCCCAGCTATTTTTAATTGGGATCATGAGAGATGAAACATTTTTCATTTTTAAATTGCACGGCAATTTTTAAGCAGCAGCAGCTCAGGGAACAAAGTAAATGAAAAATGTTTTTGCCTCACTTGATTAGGTGGACCTTGACTGAAATCCCAAGGCCAAGACCCTTGGACACTGCCTCCATCACCACACCGTGGTAAACTGGATTAGGAGACAATCCAGAGAAAGATAGGAGTTGATCATATCACCAGCAATTTTAAGTACAAGCAGAAATAATGGGTTCTCAGTCAGAGCAGATGAGGGGAGTGGAAGAATGGTCCACAAACGAAAAGGACAGACTAAATTTCATCCCAATTAGCAACTATTTATATCTCGAGAGTTCCTGCCCTTCTGACCTCAGAAACTCGGCCATTCTTTGTTGTTATTAGCTTAAATAAAAGACATTGGCTTCAGCATTTCCAAAGTCATAAACTAAATACATTCGGATATACAAGATGCCAAAGCAAAGAAGAAAAGGTAGAGAGGGGTGATGTAGAATTCAACCTGGCCTTTATGAATTCATGCTTTTGGGGAGACATATTTGAGGCTATTTCCAAGTCAAAAGACTATGAGGAAGATTGAAGCTTAATCCTCAAAACTTTTGGTTCAACATTCTTAACACAAATAATCAAATTGGGATATTCTAGAACATTTAAATCTATGTAAATGAAATAGAACCAATAATTATGTTCAAAACTTTTTAATTATTTCCCACATTCATTTTGAATGAATTATATATTTTCTTTCCTTGTATGTCCAAGTGACTTATGTACAACATAGGATCCTTAAGGATTTCCACTTGTGGGATAGACATCATAGCTTACAAACAAAAAACAAAAACAAAAAACTTTATCCAAACATACCCAAACAAAATTACTGATACACACGTTTAGTCTTAACAACTGAAATTTTCTCTCGTTCAAGTTGGAGCTGTTTTGACATCTGCATCACTACAACCCATACATCAACGAATGTTGACTATTTTGGTTAGATTAGAACTGCAGTCGGCAAAACTTTCCTTTGAAAAACACATATCTACAAAGCACAACTTTCCTTATGCAGTCAAAGGCCCAGTTCACACAGATATACATTTGTGTGTGTGTGCTGGTGGTGGGGGTTTGCACAAGAGAGAAGAGGTCATTCCTCTCAGCTACTCTCTAGGACTTCTTGTTTCACATTCATTTCAAACTGGATATACCATGAGAACTCTTATATGTAAAACAGGGCACTCTTCCGTCACTCTTGGTAATAAGGCTATCATTTAGTTGCAACAATGATCTTCCATTAATAAAGGCTGAGCTTTTATGAGATTTTGAACATTTCTATGATAAAGTATTTAAATAAACTTAATATTTTGAGGGGGTGAGGGCTACAGTCATAGTACGTAATACTATCGTCTGTGATTTGCTCTCTGAAAAAAACAAAACAGTTGCCGTTGAGTTGATTCTGACTCATGGTGACCCCATATGTGTCAGAGGAGAACTGTACTTCACAGGGTTTTCAATGGCTGGTTTTTCAGAAGTAGATCCCCAGGCCTTTCTTTCAAGGTGCCTCTGGGGGGACTCAAACTATCAACCTTTCAGTTAGCAGCCCAAATACATTAACCGATAGCACCACCAGCAACTCCTTGCTCCATATAAAAATGGGGGAAGGGGAGATCAAACCAATTTTGCCACTAATTTTATGTTGATTCTGACTTATGGAGACCCCAAGCGCTGCCGAGTAAGTAGAACCGCACTTCACAGGATTGTCATGGCTGTGACCTTTGGAAATAGATTGCCAGGCCTTTCTTCCCAAGGTGCCTCTGGTGGATTTGAAGCACCAACCTTTTGTACAAGAACTTTTAATGGTCAAGCATTTCAACTGGTTGCACCTTGCTCTGTATACCAAAACCAAACCCACTGCCACTGAATTGATTCCAACTCATAACAACCATTGTGTTTCCGAATCTATAAATCTTTTTTATTTTATTTTATTTTATTATTGTGATTTGGGTGAAGATTTACAGAGCAAATTCACTTTCCATACAGCAGTTCACATATACTTTGTCTCATGTCATGGACCACAGTTTACCACAATGCGATTCCCTCCCACTTCCTCCCCATAGTTACCTCTTCCCAGTGTCCATCCCTCCATGGACTCCTGCCCCCTAAGCTGTCTCCCTGTGCATAGGCAGCCCTTCTTTCTCAATGATTGTACTCTCCAAGGAATGTATCTACCTCAGGTAAATGTTCAACTCATATGCCTGTCTTCTGTTTGGCTGGAAACCACGGGTGTGGGTTCAATTCCAGATGAAGGGCAGCTAGGGGCCATAGTCTCAGTGGTTCCACCAGGCTCTATCAGACTAGCAAACCTGGTCTCCCCTCCCCTTTTTTTTTTTCTCCAAATGATTTTGAGTTTTGTTCCACATTGTCTTCCCTCTCTATCAAGGATGAATCTATAAATCTTTATGGAAGGAGACTGCCTCATCTTTCTTCTGTGGAGCAGCTGGTGGGTTTGAACTACCAGTCTTTTGGTTAGCAGCCAAATGCCTTAACCACTGCACCACCAGTTGCTCTACATAGCTCATAGTAAATACTTTGCCCCTTCTCCTTTTTCTCCCTCGGGAGGCTACAAGGTGGCATCTTTTTCAGTTTACAATTAAATTTAAATTCTCACTGCAGCCCACATCTTCCATGCTACTAACTAGAGAAGGTTCCAAGTGTGTGGCGCTACAGCAGTAGTTATGTCATTGAGAATATGTTCAAACCCTCTTGCTCTTGGCCATGCTTATAAATAGGTCTATAAGAGTTTGTGTTTCTTACAATGCTGCTTTCCATAATACTGTGAAGAACCCGATGAACCTTTTCTTCTTAACTTGGCATAAACTGTTGCTACAATCTGTGAATGCAAAATCAGGATCACAAATAGGTGTCACTGAGGATGCGGCTCAAGGAGCCAGAAGCTAATCTTGTTTTATAATCAAAGGCTTAAAGTCCCTCATCCAGCTAGAATGTGCCAGCTTTTAGCTGTTGTGATGGAAATTATAGCTAACTGCTTTATTACATGCTATAACAATCGCTATTATACCAGCACATTTCCCTACACCCACCTCCACATACACAGCTGGCAATGAATTCCTAAATAAATTCCTAATTAAAACACATACACACACATAAAAATCCCACTAAATCTGAAAATGATGCCTTATCTGCTACCTCTTAAGATCTTTTTCAATAGAAAGATGGGGCAGAGGGAGGGACTATGGCTCAATCTATGGTACTGAGCATCATCCAGACCCCTTACCACAGTCGTTAGTGAGAGACAGGCATGGAGCCTACTAATCAGTTCTATGACTCCGATTTGCTGCAAGCTTTTGAGCAAGTGGCTTAACAGATATGAGAGTGTGCTCCAAAGCAATTCTCCCTTCTATGTGTGAAAACAAGAGCACGTATGCCATTTGGGCTAGCCATTATCCTCTGATGGAGAGAGCAGCCAGTCTCGTACTAAAGTGGATATAAAGCAGAGAAATGAGAAAGAGTTGCATTTTGGATGATATTGTTGAGCTACTGACTCAAACCAACCTCAAAGATTACCCTACTTTAAACAAAATATCCATTGGAAGACATAACCTGGTTGGAGTTCACATTTACTATTATTTGTGCCCAGACATGTCCTAACCAAGAAAGGACATACCCAGAATGTTATGTTGTTATCCTTTTCTGAAGGCACAAAACATGGGTAAGTGTGGCAAAGGTCTCTTTTGAGAAGCAAAAGCACAATTTCTATACTAATTACAAATGGAAGAGACATTTTTAATTACAGTATTCACCTGAGAATCAAAGTACAACTGTAGCTCCACGAATCCTCCAGAGCAGATCTGCAGGCTGAAACATGCAAAAGCAAATGCAATATAAAGAAATCAGGTCGTTTACCTGCAAACAGTGCAACGTTGGCATGTTTGGCATCATAAGGGCATCTGGCCATTCCACTAAATTCATCCCCAAAAGGTTCCAAAGTGTCCATCTAAATAAAATCATAGAACTTAATTAGGAATAACCACAACAAACAGTAGTAGTAGTAATTAATATTTATTAAACACTTAATGTGCTAAGTGATACATATGTATTCTTGCAAATAATCCCTACAAATACCCTCTGAGATATATCTATTGGCTTCAGATGAGGAAACTGACATTTATTTACAGAAATTAAGTCACTTGACCAAGGCTCTACACTTAGGAACATGGAAATTTTGTCATATCTGTGTGACTCTTCAAGGAGCCCTGGTGCTATAGTGGTTAAGGCATTTGGATGCTAACAAAAAAGTCAGTTTGAACCCACCAGCCACTCTGCAGGAGAAAAATGTGGCAATCTGCTTCCATAGGATTTATAGCCTTGGAAATCCTATGGGACAGGTCTACTCTGTTCTATAGGGTTAACTGCGAGTTGGAATTGACTCGATGGCAGTAGGTTTGGTTTGGGTGTGATTCTTTCACCATTACAAAAAGTTGATTACAAATATCCTTTTGAAATGATCTAGAAATAAGTGCCTTTCTCTTGGAAAAGGAATTTCTGAGGCAATCACCTCAATTATTTCTTGAGTCATGAATTCTACAGAGATTGACCTCAGTTTTTGGTATTGTTTTGCCTAAGGAGATCTGCCTTTGTAGGTTACATCCCAACAGACAGACAATGGAATTTTTCTCAGCTTAGCTGGCAGAAGAGTATGGCATCAGCAAAGGTGCAAAACCATGGATGCTTCTGCACCTACTTCAGAATGATGGAACGCTAGTTCTGGAAACCATGTTAGAAATGCATTCCAGCCTCCAATGGTATAAAATGGGAAATGGAGGTCCAGAAGCTGAGGGGCTCTTCCAGGTCAAAAGCAGTTAGGAGTGGAGCTGGCATTGGACGTTACGTTTCCCAGGCCCAAAAGATGGTAACTGGCATGTAGATGAGTTTTGTTCAGCAATTTTAGTATTAAAATGTAAATAAAAACTAAGCACAAATTTTAAAACAAAGACATTTCACATAAAAATCCAAATTTCTTGGGTGACATCACAACAGAACCAGCTGAAATAAAAAGGATAATATCAGGATACTATGAAGAACTGTATTCCAACAAATTTGAAAATCTGGA
>NW_006922241.1:752756-754046 GCF_000298275.1 Orycteropus afer afer
AATCAGGCCCTTCTAGTTACCCAACTAGCTAAACCCAGCCCCAAAGCCCCTTTACCCACAGAATGTATTACATCCTGCATGCTTCATTCTATAAGCTACCTACCAAATGTCCAAATAGGCATTTGTCAGTATGGCAGACCAAACTGTATTTCCCACCCTCCTTTGCACTCAGTTGTAACCATATGACTGAGCTGTGGCCTGTGGAACATGAGTATAAATGCTAATGTGCCATTTCCAGGTGTTGCTCTGGAAAATCTCCCAGGATACCTCCATACTTGCTATGTGCCCATATTTGCCCTCCTGATATAGAAGATCCAGTGGAAAGCTGCAAGACTCTAGGGGATGGCAGAACTATGACAAAGACAGAGCTGGGCCTTCTGAATAACCTCATAGAAGACAGAGTCCCTCTCACAGATCCATACTCCATAGTGAAAGAGAAAGAAATAGACCTGTATTGTTCAGTCACTTTATTAGTCAGAGGTTGGCCTACTTTACCAATAATACAGTGCTTCCTGCTTTATAAACCAATCTGTCTCCTTCCTTACTCCATGAGATCTTCCTAGCACATAAAAGCTCTCCTAGGTCCATACCATGATCTTCTTCATAATCATTTACTTTTTTATGCTCTTTTGTATATTCAACCTTCTTTATAGTTTTAGGGTATTTTGTTTACACAGCTGGGAGTTGCATGGTTTCACCACAGATAATGAAAATTGAAAGAAGATAAACCCAAAGTAGCACTGCCAAGGTAGTACTGAGGAAGGACACCCTGAAAGGCCTTTAGTATTAAATCAAGGTGCTTTGAGTTGCTGTCCAGGAAGAAAGAATGAGGTTGCAGTAGTTAGTGCTGCCAATTAATTCTATCTCCCTAAAATAGTTCGAGGAATGTGACAGGCCATTTCCATTCATAATCATTTTGAGGAGGCCCCTACTGAAACTGTCTTAAGTTTTTTTTTTTTTTTTTAAACTATAGAAAACCCCATTAAGTGGTTGTGTTAAAAATACATATCTTTAGGAGAAATATGTTCAAGTCAGATATCCTTTAAAGCAAAGCACTTCTTCCAGCACATTCTTATTAAGTCTTTTTCTGATATTTTATGCCAACAAGAGCTCCCTGTTGAACTGTGCTAGACTTTGTGGTCTGTGGGTCTGGCAAATATTCAAAAGTGATGCTTAGTACACAGTGATGCAACGGAAATGCCCTTATCCCAAGAAGTGCATGCTGTGATCCCGCAGTAAGGAAACAACATACTAGCCTTTTTTTTTTTTTTTTTCTTTCCCATGTATTTA
>NW_006922241.1:755151-841780 GCF_000298275.1 Orycteropus afer afer
CACTGGGAAGAAGTAACTATGGGGAGGAAGTGGGAGGGGAGCTGTTGCATTGTGGTAAACTGTGGTCAATGACATGAGACAAAGTACATGTGAACTGCTGTATGGAAAGTGAATTTGCTCTGTAAATCTTCACCCAAATCACAATTAAAGAAAAGAAAAAGTGCAACAGCTCTAGTTAGTCAAAGGTAGGAAGCAGTGAAAACTTAATGTATTAATTTGTGAGTCTGGAAAGGTCTGAAAACAAAACAATGCCATGGCAAAATCCTCTTTCCATGAAGAACTAATCCTGTGGTAGTGATCAAACAGCAGACTTAACAGTAGCCCCTGGGAAATTAAATCACCATGGGGCACAGATAATTATACAAAGAACCAGCCTGACCTTCCCAAAAGTTCAAGAGGTTTAGAGAACAGGACAGAAAAGGCTTAAGAAACTCCATTTTGTTCTGAAGGGCTGGACTATGAAGTGGCAAGTGATGAGAAAGAAACCAGGGATGAAGGGGAGAGAAGAGATTCATGAAAATATTTAAGTGACAAAACTCAGTAGGATTTAATGATCAACACCCAGGATAAGGGGAGGGCGGGGGGCGGATCAAGAATGACTTCAAAATTCAACCCCAGATAATCTTATTTCGGGCTGTAATCTTCCTCACATATTATGCCTATGTCCAAAATACAAAGTATAAAAATCAAGGTATGGTAGAAGCAGAGACGTAAAATTAGGTCCTCTGGTAGCATAGTGCCTAAGGCACTTGACTGCTAACCAAAAGGCTGGCAGTTCAAACCCACCAGCCACTCCTCATAAGGAAGATTGGGCAATCTACTTCCACAGAGATACTGTCTCAGAAACCCAAAGAGAGGTCACTATGAGTCGGGAAAATGACTCAATGGCAGTGAGTTTGGGTTTGTTTGTTTTTTTTTTTTTTGCCTGTGTGAAGTTACTCTAATCAACTTGTTGTTCTTGTGATGAGACTTAGGTTTTTCAGTGGAAAACTGGCCATTATTTGTGCTATAATTCTTTGGCTCTGATTTGGTTGGAAAAAAGTTTAGCTGTGTTTACTGTGGGGGGAATTGTGTGTTCACCAAAAGAGAGGCTGTCCTTTCTTCCTATAGTCAGATCCTTCTGTGCCCTGAGTCTGAAAGAACCTTTTTCTGAGCCATGCCACTGTTTTTACTGCCATCTGCAGAGACACACACATAGATGGGGCCTAACCATGAAGTACATTCCTGCCTGTGGCTTCTGAGAAGTCCAGGCTCCTGGAATGAAACATGTCTCAGTAGGTGTGCCTAGAACAAGTAAGAGGTGAAGGTATCAATACAGGTGAGGCATCATGGGGAATGGAACACGTGCAGGAAAAATGAGCTAGGCTACTCACAGCCCATGAATCACGGTGCCAGGAAAACCTGTAATTTGTCACAAAAGATTGCATTCCAGCTAGGGAATTCCTTAGATTTGTTAGAATTATTAACCTTACTGAGTTCTAAACAATGACAAACAGGGATGGAATATTAAGTGGTGGACTTGAAGTTGAAACTTGAGCTGTTTGCTGTCACAGGCTAGAGCAAATACTGGGCAGGTCTAGCTGCTTCTACTTTAAGCTTATGGATCTTATCTTTATTTAAAAGTTTGTCATTTTGTTGGTATGGAGTTTTCTTGCATTAATTTTGATTATTTACTGTTGTATTCGAATATCATTTATCTTGAATACTGAATTTATGGCAACTCATTCGATTTTGTGCCTGAGGAATTTTACATCTCACTTGCTCACCCTAATCCTGGTCCTGTTCATGCCAATTTCCAAACGTAAGACTAATGGAGGAGGAGTGTGAAGGTAAAAGACCTTCCACATTCAATAGCTGTGCAAAGAAAGGGTTCAGAAGGCCCTTAAAGCTGTCAAACAAAGGCTGGTGAGACCTCTGGTTCTGGTTCTAGCCCATACTCCTTTACTTATGCTTCATACTCCTTGGGGTTTGCTACTATCTGGATGGATGAAACTCAAATCTATATTTCTACCCAGGTGTCTGCCTAAGTCAGGGCTTACCCACTCATCATCCATGTAAGTATCTCTATTCAATTCCACAGGCATTGCCACAGAACTCATTATGCTCACAACTGAACTCCTTATCATCTCACCACCTCCACTCAACCATGGCTCTTCCTTTATTTTCTACCTAGGTCAGTGGCAGCCTCATCTGTCCACTCACCCAAGAGATAGCCTGGCAGTCATTCTTGATTCCCCACCCCCCTCCTTATCCTGGGTGTCAATCATTAAATCCTACTGAGTTTTGTTACTTAAATATTTTCATGAATCTCTTCTCTCCCCTTCATCCCTGGTCTCTTTCTCGTTATCACTTGTCACTTCACAGTCCGGCCCTTCAGAACCAAATGATGTTTCTCAAGCTTAATAGGCTATTATTTTTTTTTCCTCAAGTCTTTGTTGATGCTGTTTCTCTATCTGGAATGTCTTCTCCTTCAGACAGTCATTTATTCCACAAACATTTATTGAGTACCTGTTTGGTACTCAATATCATACTCAATTATCACAGGTTCTGGACAAGCACAACCATGGTCTCTGCACTCACAGAACTTATTGATTTCTTATGAGTTAGGCAGGGGTGTTCAATGTGTGAGAACAGTTGGTGGAAACATTGTAAGGGAGAGGTCACCCATCTCCTGGAAGACTTCCGCAGGCTGGATTAAGTACTCTTTGGCTGTGTTCCCATAATACTCTGTTTCACTGTAGCAGAAACCTCATGAAACTATAGTTTCCTACTCATTGTCTTTATATTCCCAAAGGGTGGAGGTCTCCTATTTGCCTTTATAGCCTCAGTGCCTGACCACAGCAAAAATGCTATTGTCTTCTCCTGAGTGAAAGACTTACAGACAGAAGAGTCATGAACAACAACAGATGGAGAGGCAAAACCCAAGATCACTGCCACCATGGCTTGTGCAGCTGGTGAACTCCTTGCTTTTTCAGCGACACCTCTACCAGATGCATCAGGGCTAACTAGGTTGACTAACTTTGAGAGTTATTTGCCCCTCTGCATAAAGGTCATTGTAAAGTAGGACACTCTTTTCTGAATGCTAAAATGGAATTATATTCCAGAGTTCTTAAAATCTTACGTAGAAGAAATTTACAGTTTCAAATGCCATGCTTTAGAGATGCTTTTAAATCGAGACTTATTTACCATATATATGTGATTTTATGCTCAGAGAGATGATGGGGGTGTAAGGGAGAAAGAGAAAGAGGGAAAGGAAATCCACATGGTACACATGGTAAGTATGTCAGTGTTCCAAACAATAAAGAATAGGGTCTTATAGAAACTAACTTTACTGTGTAGGGTTTTTAAAGATGTGTCAATCAATTATGGACAAACAGGAAGCTGAGAAGCCTGCTCAGGATCACTCATGTGGAGCAATACATTAAGTTGAACAAGTGAGAGGAACCCGGGCGGTGTTGAATTACCCCTTAGGTTGCGACAGGTACGATCACAGTAAATTATGAAATACCTCCTGGCTGTGTGGTTCCAGACAGAGAAAGCAGCATTTACCTTATAGTTTCTGCAGGAAGGGTTGAAGGCATTAGTTCCACAGACAAACAACGTATCATCATTTTTCTTTAGAAGAACTTTAATAAAGTTGTGACACTCATCCTGAAAAATAATTCAAACTTTTTATAACAGTTCATTCAATACAGAAACTCATTTTTCACATTATACAGTGATCTGCTCACCCACACCCACTCCATTTCCATCAAGTCGATTCCAACTCATAGCAGCTCTGTAGGATGGAGTAGAATTGCCCTATAGAGTTTCCAAGGCTGTTAATCATTATGGAAGCAGACTGCCACATCTTTATCCCATGGAGTAGCTGGTGGGTTTGAATGGCTGATCTTTCGTTTAACAGCCAAGGGCTTAGCAACTGCACCACCAGGGCTCCTGATCTGCTCACAGCACTAAAACCAAACCCACTGCCATCAAGTTGACTCTGACTCAGAGCGACCCCCATTGGGTTTCCAAGGCAGTAAATTTTTACAGAAGTAGATTGCCTCATCTTCTTTCCATGGAGTGGCTGGTGGGTTTGAACCACCAACCCTCTGGTTGGAAGTCAGATGCCTTAGGCACTACGCCACCAGATCTCCTTGATCTGTTCACAGGAGGGTTAAAATGAAGGTAGCTGAGGAGCTCTCCTATAAAATTTCGAGTTCTTCCTGCTATGCTAAACAATTGTTTTTTCTACAGCAAATAAAAACAGGGTGCAGAATGGAAGCGTGTACGTAGGTCACAAGGAGGAGGCTTGCCTGGAAGCACCAACCTCCCATCATAATAATTTTAATGCCAGATGCTACAGGGTCCCCTGATGCACAAGGCTCCTGGCTGAAGTATGTTTTTATGCTGCTTTATGACCAAAGGCACAAAACCCTGTATGTCTGCAGCAGCCTTTTATGAGCTCTTCCCCCAACTCCCTGTAGGCACTGGGCTGCAAGGTGGGGCTGTCGGAGAGTGCACTGTGAAGAGTCAGGATAGCAACTTTGTGCCCATAATCCCTAGTGCGCTTAAGTAGTTCATGATGCAGCCTGAGCAGCTGTCGTAATGTTTCATCACATTAAAAGCAAACTATTTTTGCAAATTAAAGGCTTCAATAAGTTGATGGAAAAAGCAATTACTGGGGAAAAAGTGAATGGCATGATCCATTCCACGTCACAGTCAACGGCTGGAGTTAACATTCAAAACCTTAACCTACAGTGGCAGCTGCAGGAGAAATGAAAATTGCCTACCTTATGTTTTCCCTTCATTCTGCATGTGTCTACATCAGCCTGTCTAGATTTCCATGTCAGTTTCTGCCGGGATCAAGAAAGAAATCAATTAAAGCCCAGAGGTTGTTGCATTTGATTTTAGAAGTAAGAGTTCCCTTGGGGAGACTAGAGGCTGAACATATATTTACTGAAAGCTTTCTGCACCCTTTCTCGATGATTAATTCACCACAACAAGAAAAGATTAGAGATGGAAATGTTCATTTAATTTTGAACTCCTATCTATTCATTAAACTACAAAATGATCTTCTTCTCTTTGAGATAAAGATAAAGAATAAAGAAAGGAGAGTAAGTATCACCATGGAATTTTCACATAAAATATCCAAATTAACTTAATAAATTATGCTCATTTTGAGAAAATACATGTCCTACCCTTTCTTTTCAGTTGATAAATCAATTTTTATAAAGTAGATTTTGTCCTTAAAATATGGAAGTCATTTTCTTATGCAAAAGGGAGACATTTACCTTTGGTGGACAAAGATTTAAATCAAGTTTTCTCCTTCTTGTAAGTTAATGGACTGAAGGAATCATCTACTTGTATGTACAGTTTTTCTTAACTAAAATACCCCCATGTGGAGTTACAAGCAATGTTAGGTTATATTTTATGTCCGCCTGAAAGGGATAATGATCAAACTCCTGAACCACAACAGTCAAATCAAACACATGGAAAAATAACTTTGAAACATTTGTGGGATAAAATTTTGCGTAAGAAAATTGGTATTTCTGTGGTACAAACATGGCAATATTTTATTAAAAGAATTTAGAAATTACCAAAAACTCCAAAATGTATATGTATGGATGCTCAATGAATAACACATGAAGTACAAAACTTTTTCTGAAAACGTATTAAGCCCTAACCTACTCCCAAATTAGAACCCAGTTACTATCAGGTTGACTCTGACTCATGGTGACCCTGTGTGTGTCAGAGTAAAACTGTGCTCCATAGGATTTTCAGTAGCTGATTTTTCAGATGTAGATTGCCAGGCCTTTCTTCCAAGGTGTCTCTCGGTGGACTCAACTACCAATTTTTTGGTTAGCTGCTGAGCATGTAAATTGTTTGCATCACCCAAGGACTCTACACCCAGATTAGGATCCACAAAACGTGTGGTGGTATTTTCGAATGAGTCTTAACCATATTATCTCAGTAACTGTATTTAAAATATTACAGTCCTTCACTTCAGAAAGATGGTTTTAAAACTACTTACTTTGCTACAATAAATTTCTTCGGCATGTGACGTGTCTATATCAACAGTATAAATATGGTCCCTGTAAGCAAAGAAAAATTAATATAAAGTCAAACACAATAGACAAACACAAGTGTAAAGACAGTTTATTTTCTACTGAATGAGTTATATCTCATTCAAGGCAAATAAATCCATATCCATGTTATTAAAAATAAAAAAAGACATTTACATGCAAGAAAAAGAGGCCAGCCTGCAAGAGACATTCTGGATGACATTAAGCATCTTTCTGAAGAAGTACAGCATCTTGCTCTAATATACACCTTTTATGGAAAACTTTCCTGTAGTCAGCATTCTCTGTGACACCAAAACTCCAGCACTTGCATATATGTAATTCAGGAAAAAGACCCTGGACATTAAATTGGTCCAAAAACTGGAAAATAGTTGGGTTCACATGCCCTTTAAGTGTCTTCAAATCCATGTACCAAACACTTGGTATTGAACATGCCACATTTGCTCAACAACAGGGTTTAAAAAAAAAAAAAAAAAAAAGCTAGTCTCTGTCTTCATCTCTTCAGAAAATATATTTCCAGTCTCAGCTTTGATCGAGAAGATGGAAGGAAAAAAAGATAATGGAGGTAAAATTATTTCCAGAAGCCACTCTTTTCTTCACACGATGATGGTCAATTAAGGTCTAAAATGTACTTGAGCTAAAGTTTACATTTCTTGCTTCTGTTCACCTTCCTGTTTTGCTGAGAATTTGGTTCTCTTTACAATTTGCTGCCAGTCTCCCCTTTGAAGGGGAGAAACAGAATCAGCAGCTCAGGTGTGGGACTATATTTAAACATCCCCTTCTGTGTGAGCTGAGTACAAAGGCGTTTTTGTCTGGAATCCAGAAGAAAGAAAAGAACTACACTTAACTGGGGAGATGAGGGGCTAGTGAGGGAAAGCAAAACAGCTCATTTTCCCTTGAAATAATATTGACTTTTTCTAAAATGCAGGAAGTCCTGGGGCTGGAAAATTACCCACAGCTTTAAACTAGGGCCTCAAGGCACTGATGCAGACTTTCAAGCCCCCTCGTTATTAGAAAGAGGGAGGGAGAGAGATAGGAGACAATTATTTAGTTAGGATAAGCTTTTTTCTTTTCTTTTTTTTCCCCCTCTGTCTTGGGAAATCTCTGTTTGCTACTGTTTTTCGGGAAAGCACAACAGAGAAAAAAATGAAATAAAAAGAAGCTCTCTCACGTGAAAATAAAAGAAGAGGGCAGGGCAGTTGGCTTACAAAACTCCTCTGCCTGCCATGGAACCGTGAATGTGAGTGAGTGAGCCAGCGAGTGAGCGAGTGAGTGTGTGTGTGTGTGTGTGTGTGCGTGCGCGCACGCACCCGTGAGGTTGGTAAGGGAGAGAATGAAGAGCCTATTTTATAAATTGCTGAACTGGGAAGTTTCTTCAAACTTCAGTAGGGTGCCAGAATCACCCTGCCCTTTAATTTCAAGGCAGGTTTATTGCATTCCTTTATTACTATCTTGACTTTATTGTTGGTACTGTGGTCAGGCTCATTATTAGAATGGAATTGCCTATTACTTTGGTATCAGGTTTGAGATGACTCTAGGCTTTCCTTGCCCTGCCTCCCCTCAAAACTTAAGTAGGAGCTGAATATATGAATTGTAAATTAACGACTGATTAATATGCATTGGCAACTCCTCAGAAAGCTCTGGGATTGCCTCTCCTGGCATGGCCTGTTTATGTTAATTAGCAGTTTAGAGATTTTTTTTTTTTTTCCAAAAGAAGAATTTATAAAGTAGATAATAATAAAGCAGAATTGAAAGAGGTTCTTGTGACCAAGCCTCACTCAATACCAGGGTTCTGGATGGGACTTGGCTTCCAATTGCTGATATCAATTGTCTAGAAGAACTGAGAAGCATTTTTTAAAACAGAATAGCATGAATGAAATCTCTTCTTGGACAATGGCAATCTTTTTCAATATCCTAAGGATCACATTGCCCCCAGCAAACAGAAACCATACTTTATGGAGTAAACCACAGACAAGGGGCAAGGGTTGTTCCCAGCCATTGCATGTTCATCCCAGGATTCACGCACTGCCTTTGCTAAATTAAGTTATTTGAACACAAACTGACTTAATCCTATGACTTCCTGTTACTGCCACCATGGAGCAACACTGAATTCTGGGTTGCCATGGTTTGAGCCTGGGGAAAGGATTTAACTTTAAATCGTGTTACTTGCTGCCTAGGAACCTGGATCTCTCAGGGCAATGTTGGGAAATGTGACATTAAAAAGAGCCGAGAGGCCTTAAATATGGTGCCCACAGAACTACTTTAGGAATTTTTCCAAGGGCAAGTGGCTGGGTATGATAGGAGCCCTGGTGGCATAGTGATTAAGTGCTGGGCTATTAACCGAAAAGTTAGCAGTTCGAACCTACCAGCTGTTCTGTGGCAGAAAGATGTGGCAGTCTGTTTCCATAAGGATTTACAGCCTTGGAAGCCCTATGGAGTACATCTATTCTGCCCTAGAGTATAACTATGAGTCAGAATCAACTCGAGGACAATGGATTTTTTGGTTTGTCTGGGTATTGAGTGAAAATCAACATGCCAATGAGAAGGTATAAACTTGACGTTTAACCAAAGACAATTCTGTTTTATAGCTTTTCGAAAATGAATGCTTCTTTTCTTTTTCCTTCACTTTCTTCTTTTTTTTATTGGAGTGAGAGTTAGGATAAAGAATCTTGGTTTTAATGAGCTGGAATAATGGTCACCTTTAAGTTTGCATAGCACCTTGCTCCTTATTCTCCTGTACTGCATTACAGTCCATACCTCTACCTGCAGTCCACACCCATGCTAAATCACTGCTAGATACAAGGGCAGTCTGTCAAACCATTTTTCCCCCTAAGACACAAGTGAAAAGTGAACAATTCATAGGAGATTCCTGAGTTACTCTACTTCTCACAAATCCAGTGTTTAATCATTTGTTCTGATCAGCCTTTAGATAATTGGGTACCAATATAATCTTCCAGGCTCACTACATCCAGAAACTACAAACGATATCTAAGAAGGAGCTGGTATTTTCTTGGAGAGGCAGCTACTGAAGACCTTATTGGAATGCTTTCTAGTGAGCACCCACAATGGTTATTTTCTTTGGCAACAGCTATTAGAAGTTAATTACCAGGGCAAATAGTACCACCTCGAAGGCTCAGTGAGCAGCACAGTACAGCAAGTAATACTATGATCTTCAGCAAGACCAATAGGGCTCAAATCCTGCCTCCATCATTTTGGCCCAGTCATTTAACCTCTCTTACCTTGGTTTCTTCCCCTAAGACATGGGATAATAACAGCTCCTTCTCACAGGATTGTTTAGAAGACTGAATGGGTTAACATTTATAAAAAATTTGCAATTATATTTGCAACTTACTTCTTATTATTATCTACGCTCACAGCCAGGTTAAGTATCATAATTTCTATTTCATTTTCCCAGCATAAAATGATTAATCAATCCAGATCCAGTGGAACCCGATAAGATAGGTAATACTTCCAGGAACTGTTCAATGATAACTATTCTGAATGAGCTATACAATCCAAAAATGGGTGGATTATATATTATTGGAATCCCAGGGGACTTCAATTAGGATAATCTAATCCAATATCTCATTTAACAGGGGACACATATGGGCAGACAAGTTGTTATCCAACTACATTAAGGGCAGAATTAGAACAAAAGCCTAAGTCCATCATGATCCCCCAAGTCCACTGTGATCCCTGTTCAGGCAGTATTCACAACATGTCATTCAGTCTTTAGGCACAGAGTCTAAAGAACATTTCCTCAAGGATGCATAGTCTCTTAGTAAAGCCAAATCAAAAATCTTTTTATATTTTGATATATTTATGGTTTCATTGGATGCCATTGCTATTCTGTTAACAAATGATATATACTGATGTTCATTGCACAAACGCAAACAGATTTAACATACACACACCTACACACACACACACTTATGTAATACGTGTTTATATAGTCAACTCAATTTAACAAACAAGTATCAAGGAGTGAAGCACTCGACTGGGTGCTGAGTAAATATTTGCATATATGCTCAGGATACACAGTAGGTTATTTGGGTTTAAGCTCCACAATATGCAATTATTTCCATCTAAATCCACATAAAGTTAAACAGACATCGAAAATCTTGAAAGAATGATTGCATGACAAACCAAAATAGCCTTTAAATTAAATAAGGCTTTGTGTGGGAACCTTAAAAATCTGAAAAACGATGCACAGCCAGGACTTTGGACTTGAACACAGATGTGACAGAAGGGCCACTTACCTAGCAGCAACGTAGAGGGTTCTATTCATGATCAGAATCATCTGAATGTCCAGTCTGTGCCTCTGTGTGGTGTTCCGTCCTGGCTTGTGGCCCACAAACACCGGATACTGTTTTGTATCTGTGAAAAGGGGAGATGGGGCAAGAGAGGGAAAAAGAAATCAAGCCAAGAAATGATAGGGTGGGGGTGGATGGATGGGTAATAAGACAAAACCGTATTTAAGTCAGACCTTGCCACCATTTCCATCAGAAATAGTATGACAGAACAGTACTATTTAAGGCTCATCAAATTACAATTTAATTTACAGATGATGATAAGTAATAAGCCTGAACTTACGGTTCTAAGTGTCACAATTTCTGAGTTGTCTCTTTTTCTGAGGGTTAAACTTACTAGTGAACCCTTTCCATGAAGGTGCTCTTTTCTTCCACAGTTTTCTTTTCATCTTCTGTAGAGTGCTAAGCCCGAGGGGCAGTCTGCCAAAGATCTTGTCTCGGGACAAAACTATTTCAAAGCAGCCTACCCATCAATCACCACAAAGGCAATGTGGTCTGGAGGCAAGAGCCTTCATCCAGGAGCCAGAAGAAAAATACAGTCTCCACAGGCGTCCAGTTGGAATAATCCACTATTGAAGGCAGCCCCATTAGGTTGGTTGGCATTCTAGGAACTGTGGGAAGTTCACTCGAGTTGAGCAATTGGCTAATCTCACAGAAATTTGGGCTTTGACAGGGCAGGGTCAAACTGAGTGTAGCCAGTTGGGTGGATCTCAAATTTTCCCTGCCTCGGGCAGTCAAGGAGCATATTTCTCTTTTCCTACAGTTGTCTTTAGTTGGGAGTGGGCAATTTGTACTAATATCTGACCTTTAGAAATACCTAGATCTCAACATTTCTCTGTCTTTAAACCTACAATCTGCAGAGCTTTGGCAATCTTCCAAAGAAAGTAAGAAGGAAAGAAAGATGAGTCATTTTAAAAGGCAGTTGTTTTCCAGGGGTGTAAATAATGAATAAAAACCATTCACAGATTAATGCTCAGACCCCTACACTTTCAACTCCTCTAGTATCTGAGCGCTGCTCAGAATGGGTATCTTATTAGAGAGTCACAGTATATTTTACTCACAATCAAGCTAGGTATGAGTTTATCTTATGCTTTCCTCCCACTGCTCTGAAACTTCATTTACCCATTCAGCAGTGAGCTAGCTAAAACAATTAATATGTTTGTCTGCTAGCATGGTCTTAAGCGATCATTTAAGCATGATTTTCAGTAGTGTATTTGGGCTGAGGAAGCCTTTTGTACTGTGGCACCAAAGATAAAAAAATCTTTTTGAGTGGAAATAATGAAATTAAAAAAAAATTTTTTTGTACCTTGAGGAAGGTGAACTCTGCCACTTTTAGAGTGATGATATTGGACCACATAATTTGGGTCCTTCATCATGCCTGTGGTAGTTATGTTTGTGTGTCATCTTGGCTGGGCCTGGTTGAGTGGCTGGGTAGCTGGTGGTATTTATTCCCCATGATGAGACTGACAATCAACTCCATGGTGGGATCTACCACAAGCAGCTGAGTAGCTGCCTTTGGGATGTGTTCTGCTTCCTGTATATAAGGAGAAGCCTTGGGAATAGTATCTAGCTTATGGCATGCTTGAACCCTGCATGTAGCTGTGTCATTGCTCAGCAGCCTGCCATGTTCTGCTGATCTTGGGACTTACAATGGCTTTAAATTAACGGCCTGCGGTGTGGTTTGGTAACATCGGGACTGTGCCATTTTATTTGCCAACCTTGGGCTTCTCAGCCTCAGCAGCCAGCAGCTGTCTGAGTGAAGAAATGCCTCTAGCTTCAGTGGGCTGGGAGCTGGAGGCAGAGCTGAAGCCCCAGGCTGAAGGGCTTGCACCCAGCCCCTAGAGCTTGGCACTTTGAACTTAGACTTAAAGCCTCCAAATTATAAGAATAAACTCCTGTTTGTCGAGGCCATCCCATTTGTGGTATATATTCTTGTCAGAGCAGCACTAGGTAACCAGAACAATGGCCTTTGACCTTTTGTTCTCTAATTGTTTTATCAATATTGCTTCCTCATCTTCATGTAAAAATATCTTCTTTTTCAACCCAAAGATTGGGCATTGAAGGACTTGTTAGTGTCTAACATCACTGTTAAATACTCTTTATCAAGTTCACTCTGTTTTTGTTTTGAGATAATTATGAGGACATAGATAGTGGGGAAAAATGTTCTTTTTCACCTTTACTGTCACAAAATATCTTGCTTTTTGGAGGATAGGAAAAAAAAGGTAGCAAGTTGATTGTTCTGTCCAACATACAGGTAGGATTTTACTCTTCTGAAGAGACAAATGAATTTTTAATCATATTGGTTATCTACCCCTGACAATGGGAGCGCTGGTAGCATAGTGCCTAAGGCACTTGACTGCTAACCAGAAGGCTGGTGGTTCAAACTCACCAGCCACTCCTCAGAAGGAAGATGGGGCAATCTACTTCTGTAGTGATACTGCCTCAGAAACCCAAAGAGGGGTCTCTATGAGTCGGGTCCGACTGGATGGCATGTAACAACAACACAACAACCCCTGACAATAAGGAAGAGACCAACAGACAGTATATAGACAATTAAAATAAGTCCTCGGTGAAGTCAAAATCATTCTCAACCCAAGTCTGGCAAAATATAAATTGCAAGTCTAAAAAAAAATTTTTATTTCTACCTTACTCCAAAACACTCATTATTTTCAGCTCATCTCTTTTAACAATGTCCATACATTGATTACATATGAAAATATGTAACACTGGCAATGCTAGTGATACTTTCCCATACAGCTGGATTAAGTCATGATCACAGTCTCCACATAATTGAGACTTGACTGAAGGTATTAGGAAAAGTTTGAAATCCTGCACAGATATGTCTCCACATTTGATGAAGTTATCCTTCAAACCCACCAGCCACTCCTCAGAAGGAAGGTTGGGCAAACTACTTCCTTAGTGATACTGCCTCAGAAACCCAAAGAGGGTTGCTATATGGGTTGGATTCTAGGTGACGGCAGTGAGTATTTATAAATATGTATATATGTATATGTATATGTTATACCACCAATTTGACTAGACTTGAATTAACCAGCTTTGTCATCCACATGGGTTGTTGTTGTTGTTATGTGCCATTGAGTCAGCCCCGACTCATAGGGACACCCTCCTTGGGTTTCCAAGGCAGTATCACTACGGAAGAAGATTGCCCAACCTTCCTTCCAAGGACATGGGTTAGAATGACTAAATTTCCCATATATATTTACCAGTGGAAGGAAGACTGGGCTTCTATAAAGGTTTACCACCTCGGAAACCCAAAAGGGGTTGCTATGAGTTGGAATCAACTCAATGGTAGCAAGTTTTGAAAAAACCAAACTCACTGTCATTGAGTGGATTCTGACTCATAGTGACCTCATTGGGTTTCCGAAGTGGTAAATCTTTATGGAAATAGATTGCCCCCTCTTCCTTCTGTGGAGCAGCTGGTGGATTTGAACTGCTGACTTTTTGGTTAGCAGCCAAATGCCTTATCCACTGTGCCACCAGAGCTCCATACATGAGAGAGAGAGCAAGCGAGTGAGCTTTGGTGGTGTAGTGCCTAAGACATTTGACTGCTAACCCAGAAGCCTGGTGGTTCAAACCCAGCAGTCACTCCTTAGAAGGAAGATGGGGCAATCTACTTCCATAGTGATACAATCCTGGAAGTCCAAGGAGGGGCTGCTATGAGTCGGATCCAATTCAATGGCAGTGAGTTTTTTTTTTTTTTTTGTGTGTGTGTGTATACATACATATATACATACATACATACATATATACATGTATATATATATATAACTGTGTTTCCAGTGAAGGTTTACATAGAAGTTTAGGTCTCCAACAATCTCTACACAAGTTGTTCAGTGACATTGGTTACATTCATCACAATGTGTGAACATTCTCATTATTTCTCTTCTGGTTGATCCATGTCTATTAATCTAGTTTCCCTGTCCCTTTATATTCTTATCTTTGTTTTAAATTAATTGCTGACTGGTCTCACAATAGGTGATTTTTTAAATAAAATCTCCTATTTTTTTTTAATACTTAATTTTTATTGTTTACTGGTTGATGCAGGCTAAAATGTCCACAAAGAAATGGAGCAAGAGTAAAATCATGAGTACTTACAGTTGCCATGCGAAATACTGATTGGCTCAGAATCTTCTGGGAAACCAGCCCCAGCAAAGTGTAGCAGTGTGAAATATAGCAGCAAGGCTTCTGACCTCATAGTAGTTCAGCGGGGAGACTTTATTTCTCTACTTCACCCTGCCAAAGAGCAGAAAAGAGATTTTTGTTTTTTGCAAGTCAGCTTTATAAAATGAAATGACCTTGAAAATAAATTCAAGAGAAAAGGGGCCACTGCTTCACATCTTTTCCATTGTGAACTCATTGATTATTGTGTTTTACTTGTATCCACTGCCCACTGCACCTCCTTCTCCATGAACCTGACCCATTTTGCAAACTTCTTCCAAATACATGACATAAAGCCTTGGTTCCTTTGTCCTGAGCCATCTTTAAGACCATTAGGGGCTACTATTACACAATTAAGAAACTACGTTCCAAAATAGGTAGACCACTGAAAAGCATCTTCTTTTTTCCTTTGAAGGCAAATACTTTTCTTTTTCTCAGCAGGCTTCAGAGACATCAAAAGCTATCATTCCCAAAACATGTTTTGTTTAGTCAATCTTCCAAAAATACATAGTTGCCAATATTGAAAAACTAGGCAATTTCTGATAACAATCCAGATTTCCAATTTCTTTTGACAAACCAGAATGCTATACTAATCTAAATGACAGTTCTCCACAGACACCATGCCCTCATCCCCAACACACATTCACAACACATTCCAGAGCTCACATAGAAAACTGGTCCTGTTCGTTCATTTCCATTACTTCCTTTACCCCCATAGTTGAGATTCTGACCTTGAGTAAATATAATTCTGCAGTGACCTTGGACATAAATAAAATCACACCATAATCTCCATGTTTTAAAGGGAAAGAAATGGACCCTTTCAGACCCTGTGAAGAACAACATAGAGAAAATCTGAAACCACATACTGAAATGGTATTGTTGATTAAAAAATGCTATATCCATACATATTTCAGTCTTAATTACTACCTTGCAATAAACAGTAGTGGATAAAAATGCCAGAATATACTATTGTATCCATCTGTATTTTCTTTAAGATGCTTTTTATGTACAGAAAAAATTATCCTAGATCTTAGAAATAAAAACAATCCCATGAGGAGCTGCCAGATGTAGTGAAAGAAGACTCTTAATACAGTAAACACCACATCATTCTCAGGCACATTTTGAGTAAGTGTTGATCTATCAAGGAAATTAATATAAAATGGAGCTATCTTTTCATCTTTCCAGCTTAATAAAGCCTTTGAAGTAGCCTGCCAAAGATTATCTCTTTTTGAACAAAGCTATTTTATGGTGGTCCATCAATCATTTAAGATTTGTGTGTAGAAAAGTCAAATGTAGTAACCTAGACATCTTTGAAAGTTAATTTAGCAAACAAACTGCTAACTCGTGCTTTTCAGAACACCATTTAATATTAGATACCTGTGTCTCTCTTCTTCATGCCAAAAAAAGCATTAACAAGTCCCAAGTGCTGCACTGCAACATATAATTTCACAGACACAGCTGGGTCTTAATCATTTCTTCAACTGAAAAGTGCACATTAATTAATTTGCTTTATCTTGAAATATCAAAGAATGAGAGAGGTTGAGAGAAGAGCCCTAAACAATTTCATATCCCCATCTCTAATGCACAGATTAAAATTAAACTTTAAATGATTACTTGTTCACAAGGGCAATCCATTACCAAGAGACATCAACATGTATTTACAGATAGGTTAAAAGCAACTCTTTTTATTCATTTATTTTTCAGTTCTCCATATTGTAGACAATCTGAACTCCAAGGAAAACAGCTGAAGTGCCCTTTCTTGCTCCTCATGACTCCTGTTCAGTGTAACATTAAATGGGAGGAGTCAATAACAAGAATAAGTAAAACATCAACCAGATGCCTGTCAGCTGTTACATGTTAAATATAGGGAAAAGGAAGAAGCAGTAACATTCATGAAGGGCTCAAGAGCAGCTATAGTATTATACAGAAGCCTTTTACCTCAGAGAGTTTGCAACATGTTATAGAAGAATGAGAGATACATGAAAGATTGATTTTTGTTCCTTTAGAAACCTTGGAAATAATGCACACTTTTAAATATTAAGTTTTCTTGAATGACAAATCAGTCTCTACCCTTGCACAATTACATTCATCTTTGTACACATGTCCTACAAGCTAATAAGATGAAATCCTGATAGTTCACTGTATCTTCCAGTTTTAATCTTTCTGTGCCAGGATTGCATGGGACATATGCAAAATTCACAACCCCAGAAGCCAGCAGGAAAAGCAATACATTCAGAAGAAATCTATTATGGAATTCAATGGTTTCTATTAATCTAAATGCACAGCAAGGACCACGGCAGAGATGGATCATTTAAATATCTTCAGGTCTACAGTGGGGCACTATGCCAGGAAAAATAGCTGAGTTATATGATTTTCTATCATCATAGCATCAGGGAGTTCATATGTCTATCCTATGGATGAAAGCATTCTGTGTACTGATTAATTTTGGCCTGTTCATAGAAACACTTCAAAATTCTCTTCACTTGCTGTTTTGTTGCATCATTCTTTTCTTCTTCAACCTTGTAAATATGTAGGTAATATATTTTCTTGTTGAAATGATTTCTTTATGGAGGGAAACCAATTCTCTCAGTTGGTCATCTTCCATCCTGCAGAAAATGGGCTGGGTCTTGCCCTCTAAGACCACGGAAATACAGACTTGTACCAGTGCAGAAAAGGAAAACAAACAAAAACTTTCCACTGAGTTCAAAACCTAGAGCTCGCTCAGCTGCTGCAATTAAAAAGGTTGTTTAAACAATATCCAGCCCCCTGAAAAGTGCTACTCACATATAGCACATTTATAGGTAACTACAGACATTGGTCAATTTCCCTGTCTCTATCAGTGCTCACACAGGCTAAATACGGGTTAGATTTAAGCAGCTATCCAGAAAAGTATATAAGGAAAGACTGTCAATATGAAAGATTCTAAACATAACATTTACTTCCTGTTATGCCTGACTTTTCCAAATAACTGTCTCTGTCTTCCATTATTCTTAGCCTGAATGGAAATGGCCTTGGTAAAATACACCATTATTACAAAGTCAAAATCCTACTCTGTGTCTCCACCCACAAAATTCATGGAAAACCTTAAGAACCTTGTTCACTTTAATAGGCACTGCTTGGTGAATTTATTAGGTCTATTTAGGTTCATCTAAAATTAATTACTCAATTTTATTGTGTGTCACATGGGAAAGGTTTGTGTTAGTTCAGACAAAAATAATTTTTACTGAAACCTTTCCTCTGAAGTCCTCAAGACCAAACTGAATAACAGAGCTGTGATGAGCAACTGGTGCTTGGACTATTGGCTGCCATAAGCCAAATGAATCAGTCTGCATGATAATTAGCTACGGATAGCTTTAGGTATTTCAGACTAAGGACCAAACACAAGAGGTTAAAAATAGGTTTATCTGAAAATTCTGTTGAGGTGCTCACGCTGATAATTTTATTTTTTCAAAATAATCAAATCTTTTCATTATCTGAAGCACCAATCCACTTCTACTTGGCAAGACTCCCAGTCATTATGTCAGCAAAACATGAAGCAAGGGGAATGTCAGTGGTACTGAGAACAATCAAAGAGGGAGAATGAAATCATCTCACTCCCGATCAACCAGAATAATTTCATAAGAGCCACGAGAAGTTGGAAACCAGGACAAGCCCACCCAGCCAGACACACCTACTCCTAACACTAGTTCTAAGCCTCTGTTGATCTATTCTCCTACATCTGCCCCCGGAAAATCTTCCCAGAGCTCACAAACTAGTAGCTCTTGATCAAAGACTTAGAAACAAAACTGAATTCATTGCCAACATTTTGAGGAGGGGATTAAACAGATTTCTTGCTTCTTAAAAACAAAAATTAAAATATAATCAGAGATCTGGGTTGGCTGGCCAACATTCCACATGGCTACAACCCAGTGTGGCTGCCCAAGGCAGAGGGGTTTGCCCTGCTGGAAACATTCCCACCACTTCCCATCGTCTTAGGAAACTTACTTCACCCTGCTTAATTCTTGAAGGCTTTGCCACCTTCTATGCCACCCACGTGGCATAGTGCCTTAAGGTATTTGACTATTAATTAGAAGGTTGGCAGTTCAAACCCACCAGCTGCTTCACGGAAGGAAGATGAGGCAATTTAATTCCGTAAAGATTTACCACTTCAGAAACACAATAGGGGTTGGTAGAGTCAGAATCGACTTGATGGCAGTGAGTTTGGTTCGGAGTTTTTTTATGCCACAATTAGTCCCATAAACAGCTTCATGATGGATGGAGAAAAGACTGAAGTTGTCAAGGACTTCATATTACTTGGTTCTACAATCAACACCAACAGAAGCAGCAGTTACGACATCACATGACTTACTGCATTGGGAAAATCTGCTGCAAAAGACCTCTTCCAAGTAATCAAGAACAAAGATGTCTCCTTGAAGACTACAGAGCCTAACCCAAGCCATGGTGTTTTCAATTGCCTCTTATGCATGTGAGAGCTGGACAATGAATAAGGAAGACTGAAGAAGAGTTGAAGCTATTGAGTTGTGGTGTTGGAGAAGAATGCTAAGAGTACCATGGACTGCTAAAAGGACTAACAAATTTGTCCTGGAGGAAGTGCAGCCAGAATGCTCCTTGGAAGGGAGAATGGCCAGACCTCATCTCACCTACTTTGGTCATGTCAGAAGAAACCATTCCCTGGAGAAAGATATCATGCTTGATATCAGGCCTTCAACGAGATGGAATGACACAGTGGCTGCAACAATGGGTTCAGGTATAACAAGGATCATTAGGCTGGCACAGGACCAGGCAGTGTTTCGTTGTGCTGTGCACAGGGTCACTATGAATCAGACATGACTCGATGGCACCTAACAACAACAGGTAAAGGATAATCCCCAATTATCTATGTCTAGATAACTTCCTGTGTGCCATGTTAAGTGAGTGAATGTAATGGGACTTAATGTCCGTATACACAAATAAACTGACTGTTTTAAAGACCCAACAAGGCAGCTCCACACACTGTCTGAATACTCAGCTTCAGCAAAGAACATATCAACATGCTTGCTGTATGGATATAACTGATTTGGTACACACACTGGTATCCAATAAATATTCTAATGAAAAGTGGTAATGATGAGAAAAAGAATTTATCTGGTAACTTGCAAATGTAAAATGCTCTTGATAATAACTCTAAGCATAACCTTGAAATAAAGAGGAAATTAGAGTTAGTGGCACTTTCTTTTCCAGACGAAAGTCACTTTACTGCCATGTTCAGTCATCCCTTTAAAGAGTACATTTTCTATGTACATCATAGGCAGTTTTTAAGGTAATCAATAATTCACACTGTCAATAGGAGGAAGGTCACTCTAACTGCATGACCCGGGGCAAGTCATATAGCCTCACTGGCTCTGTTTCCTCCTCTATAAAATGAAAGGACATGGAATGTGATGGTCTATAAAAAGTCCTCCAGCCTCTGAGATTGTAACTATTTTGGGTAATTCTGCCCAATGAAGAAGGAGGGTGGGATATGTGACAGTGGTTAGGGAGGATAGCATGTGGAATGCCCGAGTCTGGACAATCTGTTGTAACAGTACATTGTAAAACATCGCCAAGGCCACAGACAGCAGATGGTGTCATTGTTGTTAGGTGCCGTTGAGTCTTGTCTGACTCATAGGGACCCTATGCACAGCAGAACGAAACACCGCCTGGTCCCACACCAGCTCCGTGATCCTTGCTATACTTGAGCCCATTGTCACAGCCACTGTGTCAATCCATCTCTTTGAGGGCCTTCCCCTCTTTCATCGACCCTCCACCTTACCAAGCATGACATCCTTCTCCAGGGAATGGTCCCTTCTGACAACATGGCCAAAGTAGGTGAGACACAGTCTGGCCATTCTCGCTTCCAAGGAGCATTTCGGGTGCACTTCCTCCAGGACAGATTTGTTAGTTCTTTTAGCAGTCCATGGTACTTTCAGCATTCTTCACCAGCACAACCCAAAAGCATCAATTCTTTTTTGGCCTTCCTTATTCATTGTCCAGCTATTACATGCATACGAGGTAATTGAAAATATGGCTTGTGTCAGGCTCACCTTAGTCCTCAAGGAGACATCCTTGCTCCTCAGCACTTGAAAGTGGTCCCTTGCAGCTGACTTGCCCAGTGCTATACGAGTCTAATGTCCTGACTGCTGCTTCCATTGGCATCAATTGTAGAACCAAGCAATGTGAAGTCTTTGACAACTTCAATCTTTCCTCCATTTATCATGATGCTGCTTATAGGTCCAGTTGTGAGGATTTCTGCTTTCTTTATATTGAGATGCAATCCATATTGTAAACTGTATTCTTCAATCTTCACAAGTAAGTGCCTCAAGTCATCCTCACTTTCAGCAAGCAAAGTTGTGTCGTAAGTGTATCGCAGGTTGTTAATGATTCTTCTTCCAATCTTGATGCCACATTCTTCTTCACATAGTCCAGCTTCTCAGATTATTTGCTCGGCATACAGATTGAATAAGTATGGGGAAAGGATACAACCCTGACACACTCCCTTCTTGATTTTAAACCATGCAGTGTCCCCTTGTTCTGTTTGAAGTGGTCTGGAATTCCCATTCTTGGTGGTGTAGAGTTGGTGTAAAACCAAAACCAAACCAAACCAAACTCACTGCCCTCGAGTCGGATCCAACTCCTAGTAACCCTTCCTTGGGTTTCCAAAGTGGTATCAGTACAGAAGTAGATTGCCCAATCTTCCTTCCAAGGAGTGGCTAGTGGGTTTGAACTGCCAGCCTTATGGTTAGCAGTCAAATGCCTCAGGCACTATGCCACCAGAGAGGAAGACTAAGCTGAGACTAGGATGGGGGTAGGGGTGAGGTCTGAAGCTCCAGACAACTTCTCTGGGTTGGGTTTCTTTGCCCTGAAAAGTAATGAGAAATGTAGCTGGGCTTTGGCTATTGCAGTGTCAGACACTCTCTGAGACTGCAACAGAAGTCGGGCAGAAATTTTCATGGCCTCTGGGTTAGTGCTCTTTCTGAAGTCAACAGGGCACAGGACTCAATTATTGCTACACTCTTTACTAATCACCCCTAAACTGCATGCAGTTTGGAAACTCTGGGGGTAATCAGTGTGCCACTGTGTAGCACTAGACGTGGCAAACATGAGGGGTGGGGTAACCATCTTCAATGTATCCATAAGTGGATCGCAGTGGGCACAGCGTGAAAGGTGAAAAGTTTACCGAGTTAGGGCAAAGAATTTGTAGCATATTATACTACCTAGTTTCAAGGTCAGAGCAAAGTTCAAATCTAATATCAAACCAAACCAAACGCACTGCTGTAGAGTTGGATCTGACTCATAGAGACCCCTCCTTGGGTTTCTGAGGCAGTATCACTATAGAAGTAAAACTACTTCTATAATCTTCCTTCTGAGGAGTGGCTGGTGGGTTTGAACTGTCAGCCTTCTGGTTAGCAGTCAAATGCCTTAGGCATTACACCACCAGAGCTCCTTCGAGTCTAATAAGTAGTCCTAAACTGGCCAAGATAAACATTGTTACTACCATTTAAGCATATTTATAATTTAGTTAGATTTCCCCCTAAGTGTAGTATTTTCTTTTTATTCCCGCAGTTTTCTCATCTCATTTTTATCTTTACAGTGTCTTTCTTAAAAATCTAAATTGAAATTTGTTAAAAAGTTCCTTACTGGACATCAAACTATTGCTCATAATATGGGGAAGCAGAAAGCAAACACGTTGTTTGAATCCCTCTGTCCCATTTATGAGAGTCCCTGAGTAGGTTAAATAACATGTCTAGATAAAAAGCTAGTAAAAGAGGAAAGCGAGGATTCAAACCCAGGTTAGTACAGTGCCCAAACTGTATCCTTCACAGTATGTCAAAGAAAGGGGAACAAGAGGAAGATTGGAAAGAGGGAGATGCTGGCATAAATTGACACTGCATTGAAGATTACAGTTGAATATAGGTTGATGCATCTATACTTACATGGACAGAGTGGCTGCAAGTTCCTAATGGCTTCAGTAATAAACATCTATAAAAGGAGTACACAGTTGCTTCCAAACATGTAAGGATGCAAAGGCTCATTCCACTTTATGGCCCTGTTACTGAGGACTTACAGTGATAGAAAAATGCAAATACCTCTCAACCACAGTTTTAGGAAGAATTGATTATCCTGTGACATCATAGTGTTAAGGGGAACCACTTGCCTTTTTCACTGTTATGTTATGTGCCTTCGAGTCGGACCCAACTCATAGCGACCCCTCCCCTTCAGTTTCCGAGGCAGTATCACTATGGAAGTAGATTGCCCTATCTTCCTTTCGAGGAGTGGCCGGTGGATTTGAACCGCCAGCCTTCTGGTTAGCAATCAAGTGCCTTAGCCACTATGCTACCAGAGCGATGTTTTAAAGTCAGAACACATCAGAGAGCACAGTATCTGTTAGGAAGGATAAGAACAAGCCTGCCTGCTTCAGTGCCTAACAAGACAAACATATTTGGTCACTCCTTAAGTTTGAGTAAGGGACCTCAGCCCAGACAGAGTTGAGAAAGCAAGTATTTGCGCAGAAAATCCAACTTGCTGAATGCTGGAGACATGTCCTAAAGAGACCTGACCTGCAGATCTTCTTGCACAAGGGGAAACAGGAAGAATTAATAAGCATTGAAATAGCAGGTGCCCTTCCCTGACCTGCACAGCACGGTTTCAAGGACTGCAGCATTAAGAGGATGCTGCTGCTCACAGGACGCAGAGCCAAGCCAAATGAGAGCATTTCCCAAATGGAGTTAGAAGCAACTTGGGCCCATTGATCCTGGTTGAAACCTTTACTGTACCAAGTCTTCAGGGACTACATGAGCCACCTTTTCGGTGATATCTACATGAAGATATAAGGTACACACAAACGAGAAAAATAGCTCTAGCCTCTTAATAAAGCATCTGGTCTTTCTCTCCTTCTCTTCTCAGCCATTAACAGAGACATAAAAGCACCCATTGTGGAGGAAAGGGAAATGCCACAGACCTAACTTCAACACATTTTGGAGAATGATGATGGCATTCAATGGAGTATAATAATAAATATCGACTGTGTATAATAGATGTTCCATTTTAGATCTGAAACCACTGTTACAAAGGAGCAGAGCAGCTGTGAATTCAGAAGACCTTCTAGAAAATGTTTTCCTTTGGAAAAGTAAAGATTGGTTGTATATTTACTATCTTTTGAGGTGAGAGGGTAAGTCTTGCCTTTCAGGTGATTCTCTGTTAGGAGTTTTCTCTCTCTACCCCTCCCCCACTTTCTCTTCTTTTATACACACACACACACACACCTGAACCAATGCATTTAATGCACTTTGCTTGGACATTTCAGATACAGTCTAGTGACTCCTTAAGATTCTGCTGCCATACTCAGAATCTTAGCAAGCCTAAAAATATTGTGTCAAATTATCTTGATCCCCAAAAGCTCTACAGTGGTCTCAACCAAATTTACCCATGTCATACCCAGCTTTTTGCCATCTCCATCTTTTTAAATTTTGTATAATATTATTAAACTCAAAGATTTCCCCCTGAAGCAGAAACCACTGTTAAGTGTACTCAGGCCCCAAAAGGTGAGGTTACTTGTCATATGTGGTGCAGCTCAATACTAACAGACGTGAGCTGTGAATGACGGCTCCTGACTCCTCCACCAAGCTCTGCCTACATTTGGTTTCCTTCAGAAAGGAAGCCAAAATTCATTTATTTCTCTTTGGCTTGCTGCCTGATGTTCATTACTTCCATTGTCTGATTTCCATCTTACCAACTCCCTGATTTCTACTGGCAGCCAGGTTCCGTGCTAGATGATAACGGATAAAGATGGGGTGGGGGAGGTTTCTCCCCCAGGACCTCTGTTTAGTGGATGGGCCTGACAGGTCCTGCTCATTGTCCTCAAATACAACATGTAAAGAAACAACAATTATTTTTCAAAAAGAAATTAAAATTTCATTTGAAAGAATATTATCTAGAGGGTGAAGGTGTTGCAGAGATATGTGACCAGCAAAGACTTACATTAGGAGGAAGTCCTGGAAGGGTGTGTGACCATTCAATATGGACAATTA
The DNA here is from genome assembly GCF_000298275.1 of Orycteropus afer afer. Taxonomy (NCBI): domain Eukaryota; kingdom Metazoa; phylum Chordata; class Mammalia; order Tubulidentata; family Orycteropodidae; genus Orycteropus; species Orycteropus afer. The sequence continues at coordinate 779,752 of NW_006922241.1, forward strand.
GAAGAGAAAGCAGGCAGGAATTAAAACATTTCAGGCAATAAGACTAGGTTAAGAGGGAAGCATGTCTAAAATAGATGTGTCACCCAAATTGGATCATTTCACTCTTTGCTTAAGGAACTTCAAAAATTTGTCCACAAGTAATTATGATGGACTTTTTAACCTCACCCAACGTGTGGTTTAAAGAATTATAACTGTTAATAAAGATGATAAGGAGCCCTGGTAGCCCAATGGTTAAGCACTTGGCTGCTAACTGAAAAAGGTTAGCGGTTCAAACCCAGGAGCCAAATCCACCAGCCACTCTGCAGGAGCAAAGACCTGATGATCCGCTCCATAAGGATTACAGCCTAGGAAACCCTGAGGCAGTTCTACCCTGTCCTATAGAGTCACTATGAATTATAATTAAATCAATGGTAAACATCAATTAAAGATTATGTCAGATTACTTTCTTCTTCTAAGAATATGAGAGAAGCTAAGAATAAGACAGAAGCAGAGTGAGTCTTTGAAACAAAAGTTCAGAATATTGGTATTGATTTGTTTTAGGTCGTGAGTATATGGTTATTTTCATATTACCAAAGACCAAACCCATTGCCTCTGAGTGGAGTTTGACTCATGTGGATGCCATGTATCACAGAGTAGGACTGCTTCATAGGGTTTTCTTGGTTGTAATCTTCATGGACACAGATCACCAGGACTTTCTTCTGCAGCACCACTGGGTGGGTGCAAATGGCCAATCTTCATGTTAATAGTCGAGTGCAAACCCTTTGCTCCACGCTGCGACTTGAATTTTCATCTCACTCTAATTTTCTGTATTTTGCAATTCCATTAAAAATGAAAGAGGACAAAAATAACATGCCTAAGTGGAAAGCAACTTTTCCCAGTCCTTAGAAAGATATTTGCAGAATATCTTTAAAGGGAGCAAACGGGAGATACTAATGACTGGACATGTCCATAAACTTTTGTCAAAATCCTGAGCTGATTTAAACTAACATGAAGCAATCCTTACCCTTTAACAGGACAACTCTCCCTAATCATTTCTTCTCTGTTCCCTCTCAGTCTACTTAATAGCAAACAGTGTCTCTCAGCCACAATTCCCACCTTCCTGATCCTCACTCTGCCTAAGAGTCCTCAGGCTCTGACAGCTGCAGGGATGGGTTCGTCCTTCCACTTGGAGTGAAAGTCAACTACAAGCCTTGCACGTGCAGAAATAAAATAGAGAATTGAACCTCTCCTTTTTGAGCCCTGAATAATAGCCCCAAATCACAATGCCACCAATCACGGATAATTACAACTTTGACTGAACCCTACAAATGCTTATTATTTTCTTGTTTATAAAAACTTTTGTTAAACTAGTCTCAAGATCAGGAAGAAAATAGAAAAAAACAAAACAAAACATTTCCTTGAGTAAATTCTGAAGTCAGGTTCGTAGGTGCTCACTGCATGCCATCTTCCATTGTATTCCCTGCCTCTTTCAGTGAGTGTCCATGCTTTCCTAGGATGCTGAAAGCCAGAAATGAGATTTATATTTGACTACAAGCTTTTATTTATACAGAAGGCTAGAATTAAAAACAGATACGTCCTATCATTTCAGGATCACCTCCATAATAAAGCATGCTATTGCTGACTGGTGCTTATCATCAGTAAACTAGCTACACACACATGGATGATCTAGCAGTGAACGTGTAGACACGCCCAGAACAGGAAAGAGATGGGAGCATCATCACTTGAATTTTTAACAATTTTCTTATTCTCTAGGAAATCCATTTCATTTAACAAACAAACAAACAAGTCTGTTTTATGTTCCACGGAGCTAGGTGAAAATTGGAAACCCACACCTACCAACCTATTATTGAATTTGGTAACTATTGCCAAAGTTCTCCAAAATTAACAATATCCTTATTGACTTTGTTCATGTTCTTTGCTCATAGAAAGTGACACATTAAATCGAGTTGGTTTACTCAGAGCAAAATGACTTAAGTGCTTTCCAAAGGCAGTTACCAACTAGAATTGGGCTTTTAGGGGAAAACATAGCATTCACTGACAGCCTCCTCCAAAATCAGAGTCACATCTAGAGATACCACTTTCAAAAATGGTCATTTGTTTTTCAATTTGCAATCATGCCCTCAAAATTAATGATTTCCAAACATCCTGAAAACATGCTTCCTGCAGGTCAGTGAAAGTTCCAGGAAACCATGGGTTTGTTTAAATGTCTGTATCACTTAATGACTTGATTCTTTACGTAGGTGCCTTTTAAAGGTCACTACACAGAAACAATGAGCCCTGGTAGTACAGTTGTGAAGTGCTCGACTGCCAACCAGTAAGTTGGCCATTAGAACCTACCAGAAACTCCACAGGAGACATACCTGGCGGTCTGCTTCTGTAAACATTTACAGCCTCAGAAACCCTTTGGGACAGTTCTACTCTGTCCTATAGGGTTGCTAAGAGTTGAAATCAACTCTACAGCAAACGGTTTAAAACAGAAACAGCGTTTAAAGTTGGAAAGTGCTTGAGCATACTGAGGTGGTCAGTATCTGGATTAACTAATTTGATGACAGTAGTCTAGTTTGAATTTGCTTTGACTCTCCTTAAGTTTAAAGGAAAACAAGATTTGTATTTATTATTCCTCTAGATCTGGTAAAGCAGATTGGGTTTGAAAATACAATTTTCAATTACAAATGGAAAATTTGTAATTTTTGTAAAATTTTTGTAAAAACTACAACTTCACAATTACAAAAACTCCAAAATACTCTTAAAAGTTTTTTCCCCATTCATTTGGTGATAAAACTTAATCTGAATTAGCATAAGACCAAGTATAATCTTTCTTTATTCCAGATAGAGTGAATATCTATTAATTCACTGCAAAAACATTAATGGGAAACACATATTAATGGGTTTATTAGGTGTTGTCTAGACCCCATTAGGGATATAGATACCATGTTACTTTATAAAATCTGAAAAATTTTAAATTCTGAAACATATTTATTTTAAGACTTTCAAAAAAAAAAAGAAGATTGCAGAACTGTATTCCTTTTTCTTTTAAGAGAGCACAAGTAGAACAGAAATAGACAACACACAGTGCCGTCAAGTCGGCTCCGACTCATAGCGAGCCCTCCTTGGGTTTCCAAGGCAGTATCACTACGGAAGTAGATTGCCTAGTCTTCCTTCCAAGAAGTGGTTGGTGGGTTTGAACCGCCAGCCTTCTGGTTAGCGGTCAAATGCCTTAGGCACTATGCTGCAGAAAGGAATTCCTTTACAGCAGGATTTCCAAGACTGGTTTTGATAATTCTAATTATTCCATAATATGTTACAAACTTTCATACAAATAAAAACATTTCATCTGATTTTTATTTTTAAAAATCTTTGCCATATTACATTTTCTCAAATAATTTTGAGATTTGGAATTGTTGACTTAGTTATCTGTATTTAATCTCCTCAGTTCTGTGCTCATGATTCCAGGCTCCTCTGCATAGAAGGGACCAATAAGACAGCAAAATGAGTGATGCTCACAAAGCTGATGCAATCTTGGTAGAGAGGGTCTCAAAGCCCCTCATAAGAAATGACATTCTGCCACAGCAGAAGGGACAAACCTCCCAGGCTTAGTCCCCCACCTGGCTGAACCTCATTTTTCCTCCCATCTGACAGCCAACTATGGTACTTCAGCATGCCTCTTCTTTCTTTATTAAATGGGTAGACTTCACAGGTTGTTTTGTGTAGTTGGTGATGGCTTCCCAAAGGATTGTCCATATGCCTGCAGCCTGTCATCTTTCCCTCCTACACAGAATGACTCCAGTAATGGCCTTTTCCAATCCCTATAATCAGAGGGAATTGTCAGTTGGCAGTAACTGCTCTTGGCTTTGATATATGAACCCGGCTTTAATTTTCAAATATCTACAATATTCTTTTTATAAGTAACACAAAGGGGTTTAGGGATTAATTAATAAAACAAAGAAACTGAATTTCACCAATGTTTTAGCAGAACAATTGTTATCTTAGGCAACTGGTGGGATGGCAGAGGAAAAAGATACTCTTCCTCTCTGAGGTTCCTCTCCATTGGCTGTGCCCTCCTTTCCTTCATACAAAATGGACATTGGGCACTAGGCATCATGGTAATCAATTCCAATGCTGAAATAAAATGGAAGCAAGTGGTTAATTTCTGATAACCTGGATACAAGGTTAATTACTGTAATCCAAATTATCTGGAGGGAAATAGCATGTGGCTATCACCAATTAAGCACTGGATCTTTTTTTTTAAAAAAAATCACAATTCCTGTAATTAATAGCACAGCAGACAATCACTATAATTACAATCTCTGTGAGGGAGACCAGAATCAGGAGGAAAAGTGAAATTATCCAATAAGCTTGAGTGTGACAGGCAGAAACCAAATGAAAGTGCTGAGGGTCAGACAAAAGAGATGTGATAAATCAGAGAGAAAGTATAAGACATACAGCTAACCCACCAGATGTGTCTAGGCGTCTGGTCAACGAGGAGAGCACAAGGCTTCCCCACATGCATGTGCCTGCCTTTCTCTGAGGGGGCTGAAAGCACAGGAAATGGATAAATGACTCTGAAAGCTACTCATGTCCTGGATACTGGACAGAGGTCCACCGGGGTCACCCAGACTTTCACTGGTGAGGATTTGAAGGTCTGAGCAGTGAGACTGAAAAGACACAGCTACAGAACACATGGAGACGGAATAATGCATGAACTTCTTTTCAAAAGGGAGATCCCCAGGTTTACTTTGAATGACTAAAAGGCTAAGGCAGAATAATTTTCTTCTCAAATAGCAATATTTTTCCTGTTCAGTTAATACAGTCTCATCTTTCCAAAGAGTTAAAAAAAAAAAAAGTCATTCTGAAGTATTACTCAAGAATAGACAGATGTGTTCCTCACAAATCTATTTAATCGCCAGCAGCACTAGGCATGAAAGAAAGGCTGAGTTTCCTCCAGAATCTTTAATGAGGTGGGAACAAGGTACTGGATGGAGCTTGAACAAGATGACCCAAACTGGGGCATTGCTTCCACATCTGGAAGGTGATGAATTTAGGATGCCTCCTCTTCACTCACATAAAAGGTGTATTATGACGGTTAATGACAAATGTTATCAATAATTTATTCCATCTTTTGAAAGTGGCTACATTCCAAAGGTGTGTTGCTTTTGTGCATAATGGATTAATTCCTTAATGTTTTATAAATTACCAGTAAGAATGAAACATGAGAAAATACTGTACACATGTGTAGGCACTGAAAGATGTTGAGGAGTTTATTTTTGATAATAAAATACAGAAGTTGCCTTTGTTAGTGGTTCACTTTCATGCATGCATTCATTCACTCACACATTCATTCATTCTACAGATGTTTGAGTTTCAAATATGTGCAAGGCGCTGTGCTGACACAGTGGGGGAACAATGAAGTCACAGAACAGCAAGGGGATACGAGCGATATCTGGGCCATTGTAGGAGTGAATAACCAGCTATAGCAAGGATCATGGAGCTGGTGCGGGATCGGGAGGTGTTTCATTCTGCTGTGCATGGGGTCGCTGAGTTGGAAGTGACTCGATGGCACCTAACAACAACAACAACAACCAGCTATAACAAAGGAGAAAGCAATGTAAATATGTCTATAAATTCCATGAGCTTTCTGAGAACTGAGAGGCAACATCCAGATAACTAGAGGTCCCAGGGTGGCACAAGCAGTTTGCGACTGGCTGTTAACGCAATGGTGATGTCGAAGAAAGGCCTAGAACCTGCTTCCATGAAAGATTACAGCCAAGTATTAGTTCTACTCTGTAGCACGTGAGGTCACCATGAGTCACAATCGACTCGACAGCAGCAGGTTATTGATTCTACCACCAAAGCACATGCCAAATCTATCCACTTCTTGCCCCTTTCTCTATAATTGTCTTTACCTAATCCACCAGGAGCTCCTGCCTGGATGACCATAGTACTTTCCTTATTAATCTCCCTACTTCACTTGTCCCTTCCTCAATTTAAATGCCACAGAGAAACTTTTCAAAAGAGAGCCCTTTAAAGACATAGATCAATCGGATCATGTCCTCTCTTGCATAAACCCTACCGTGGCTTCCTATTCCATTTACAACAAAAACTCCCTACCTGGGCATGGGGTACCACCTACCTCCCTGAGCCCACCTTATTCCATTCCATCATTATACACAAGCTCTCATTCCTGCCTTACAGACTTGCTGCTCCCTCCTCTGCTTGGCACTCTATTCTTTCCTCCACCAAAAGGACATATAACTGTCCTTCAGGACTCAGCTAAAATGTCACCTCCTCAGACAGTCTTTCCCTGACGCCAAAACAACCCAATGATTTCTTTTTTCCACTTTATTCTAAACATCTACAATTGGTTTATCCCTAATTGATATCTTCACATTTATATTCTTAATTGCTTTTGTCTGTCTCTCTCCTCTCCACTAGAATGCAAGCTCTAGGGCAAATGTGTCCCGTTAATCACTGTATCCCCAAGTTCCAGAGCATGCCTAGTGTACTGTAAACTCCCAACACATATTCAAGGAATAAACCAAACAAAACCAAAGTCACTGCTGTCAAGTTGATTCGACTCACACTGACCCCTCCCTTAGGTTTCTAAGGTGGTATCTCTATGGAAAGAGATTGCCCATTCTTCCTTCTGATGAGTGGCTGGTGGATTTGAACTGCCAGCCTTCTGGTTAGCAGTCAAATGCCTTAGGCACTATGCCACCAGAGCTCCTATTCATGGAATAACTAAATAAATATTACTCCAAGAAAGAACAGCAAGACACTTTAACAATCTTTGTTGAAACAAAGAAAAGAGAAGATGCAAAGAGCAAGGTTAGGTCTTTTTATAGCTCTGAAGAGGAAGTTAACATAACGATCCAGTGGGAGGGTAGAACTAAAATCAATGGGTAGAAACTGTAAGAGATGAATTCTGCTCAAAATTACAAGGTGCTTTGTTATCAGTTCTAGTAACACAAACATGGGCTGGCCTACCTAAGGGGACAGGGATGCCAAATGAGTGTTGAGGTGGAAAGAATATGGCCTAGGGTGTTAAAACATCAGATATGGGGCTAGACTAGACAACTATTAAAGTCCCAATGCAAAACCTGATTTCTTATGATTCTTGGATCCTCTGACAAGTCCCTCCTCCCACATACTGAGGAAGTACTGCTTAGAGCAAGAAGCACAGATGGTCCAGCAAAATCCTGCTGTGGACTCAGCTCTTGCTGGCGGCTGACCATATAGCTCTGTGGATGAAATAATATGACTGGAATCAAAATACCAAAGAGAAATCTTCAAGCTTTGGCGGGGTCTCACTCATTCAGGCTTCTTCCTTGACCAGATTTTATAGGATATAGCCAAAAAGTATCTACAAGCTGGAGATGGTCCCAACCTAATAAGGATCATGGGTACTAACCAGAGGTCTTTTGGGTTAGGAACATACAGCTCTGGCTGTGTGGCCTTCCTGAGCATGAATGTCATCTACTGGCTTGTAACTGAGGCTCAATTGCCAATGACACATATACCCAAGATGATTTAACTCCACTCTTGTAGCAAAGCTCTTCCCAGTGACTCATATTTTCTCCTGACATCAGAACAGCTGGGCCAGCCAGCTGGAAAGAGGATATACAGATGCTGCTGGCTGGAGTTTGAGGGGGATATGGGACAATGAGGCCAGAATCCCGCAGTGGTGTAGTATGGGTGTTTCCCCTCTCTGCAGACAAGGATTCCGGTTCTGTCATGACCACCTTTCGTTCTTCAACATGTGTGTGTCTTAGAGCAGATGGACCTGCAGCTCTTCTTCTATCTGCAAGTTGGAGAGGTTTTATTTCTTTTGGGAATATTGGGTCTTTGAGCCAATCCATCTGGAGAAGGTATGGGAGATAGTACACTGGCTAGAACGTACCACCCACCCAGATGTCTGGGCTGAAAACAAATCTCAAATTAGAGAATGTGTGAAAGGCTGAGAAATTACAGAAAGGGGGTGAATAAGGCAGAGATTATCCTTGTTTTTAAGAAATGGATTTAAAACAAGATTACTGGCCATCCAGTAACATAAATTTAGATACAATTCCAACACATAGTGACCCTATAGAACAGAGCAGAACAACCCCATAGGGTTTCTAAGGCTGTCAGTCTTTACAGAAGACAGCCACATCTTTCTCCTGCTGAGTGGCTAGTTGGTTTGAACCACCAAACTTTTGGTCAGCAGCCGAGCATTTTAACCATTGCATCAACAGGGCTCCTTACACCAAAGATACTTGTTAAATATTTGTTGATTCTGATTCAAGTAACTTTGAATATTTTTAAATAGCATTGAATCTTATGGTGATAGTGAAAGGGACACTTTTTGTTCATGAAAATTGAAATAGAAGCTCAGAGTGACTTTTTTTTTTTTTTTTTTAAGTCTAGTAATCTTTTAGTTCAATATATAAGCAACTACTAACAGTAATTGTCTCTGGGGAAGGAGGTCTGGAGGTCAGATGTGGGAAAGAGGCTCACTTGTCATGTACTCTTTTATGTTGTTTTCTTTTTTTAAAAAATATTTGTCTTGTGCATGTGTTTCTTTTTTAGAACAAAACACTAGGTTTTTTTTTTTTTTTTAATCTGTGTCTCCAGAGGCAAACCTGGAACTTAGGCCTGCCAATACCTGCCAGTTCCCACAGTTTTTCCCAGGACCTCATCCCTTCACAGTATGTTCAGCCAATAGTAATGTTCTGGAATCCAAAATGAGGTTGAGGGAAGTTTATAGGTATTGTGGTGTCAGCAGTGATAATTCTCCAGTTTATCTGTGATGCAGCTGGATATATTTGGTGGCTGATAGTTTACACAATACCATAAACCCTGGATGCACACCATATGAATGCCTGCCTAATTTATTAGCTTTCAAATAAAAATGTGGCCAACTCAGAAAGGCAGGACACAATGAAGTCAAATACAAAGAATCAAATGAGTGCAAATCAAACACATACCCTTCATATTTTTTTATTTTATTTTCCATAAACAAGATTCTAGTACTGTATATGGAAACATTTTTCTTTTCTCTACTTGCAAGCTCATTTCTAGGCAGGCTCCTGTTCCTGTGTTCTCCACCTTCACTGTCCTTCATGTTCACTTTCCATGGCAAAGAAAGGCCAAATGCTACTTCTGAAGCATCCCCAAAGGATGTCCAATCTTTTAGAAGCTGAAAGAATGTTTTTCTCTGGGATGGTTGCTTAACTATCCCAGAATGACTGTTTGCTGAAGACAGAGGACATTGGCTAAACTATAGAAAAAAAGAGACATCATCAGAAGAACAAAGAGGGCAGTTGGGAGAGTGTAGAGATGTTGTTGTTGGTTGGTGTCATTGAGTCAATTTTCAACTTATAGAGACCCTATGTGATAGAGTAGAAGTGCTCCATAGGTTTTTCTAAGCTTTGATCTTTACTGGAGCAGATCACCAGGTGTTTCTCCAGCAGAGGCACTGGGTGGGTTCTAACCACCAACCTCTTGGTTAGCAATCTAGAGTTTAATCCTTGTGCCAACAGGGTGCATTGTGGCAACTCCATGGGGCCATAATAAATGAAAAGTATCCGTTATCCTCTCCCACTGCCGTTCTGAGATATGAACTACAAAGGAATACTTCCTTTTTGTTTTCACTCATTCAATTCAACAAACACTGAACCAGGTGCAGAGAAAGAGGCAAACGCTTATTTCTGCCTTCCTGGGTTCCCCGTCTCCTCAGAGCTTAGTTCATTTCAACCACTTGAAGTGCTTCTTTCACATCAAGGGGTCACATTATGTTCCTCCTCGTCAACTCTCACTGTGGTGAGAGACACTAGTTCTTCCCCTTCTTTTTTTAATATTGTGCTTTGGGTGCAAATTTACAGAGCAGAATTTGTTTTACATTCAACAGTTCATGTATATTGGTTTCACACCCCGATTACCATCCCCAACCCTAAGCCACTCTCCTCCCCTCCCTTCCCTGTGACCCTGGCTCCTTGTGCCCTTCTTAGTTATGCACTCCTGTCTCTCCAGCTTTCCCTCCATGGGAATGCTGCCCTTCTGGTGCCCCATGGGCCAATTGCTCCAAGGGGTGTATCTCTGTAGAGTAGGTGGGTGCATCGCTCTGGGTTGGGTGTTCTGCATCTAAGTCTTTCTACTGTTGGGCTGAGAGCGAATTCTTGGGAGTTAGTCCTCCCAAGGCCAGGGCCAAAGTGCATCCCAGGGCCATAGTCTTGGGGGTTCCACAAGATTCCATCCGAACAGTAATTCTGGTTGTTACTGTGGTTTTTAATTTTGTTCCATGTTTTTTTCCTCCCACTCTATCCAGGATCTCCAGTTTTGATCCCTTCCCGAGTGGTTGGCATTGGTAGCTAGGCACCATCTAGTTCTTTTGGTCTTGAGGTCCATCATATCCTTGGGTTAAACATTTCCAAATGCCCTTGAGTTTCTACTCTCTTCTTCGCTTCCCATGAGAGGAGACATTAGCTGCATCTTAGATGGCCACTCGAAAGCTTTTAGGATCCCAGTTGCTTATTCACCAAAACAGGTCGTGGAACAAGATTTTTATGTATTATGTTGTGCCAACTGAGCCTGGTGGGGAGACACTAGTTCTGATTGTACTTTCAACACCAATTTGAGCCTTGGAGGGAAGTGTTGCCCACACGAGCATGTGTATTCTCTTTTCCTCACTCTACCAGTGCATGCTTCTCTGTCCATGACCATGTACAAAAACCCATGTAACAGTGTGAGAAAGGTCAATGTTTTATAAACTCACCTGCAAAGCTTCAAAAATCTGGAATGACTATTCCCCCAAACCTCAGATTGTCTTATGTAATTGGCCCTTGGGTGTGTCCTGGACTTTGAAATTTTTAGTAGATCCCCAGGTGATTCTAATGTGCAGACAATTTGGGAACCACTGATATAAACACGAGGAGCCCTGGTGACACAGTGGTTAAGCACTTGGCTGTTAACCGAAAGACTGTCGGTTTGAACACACTAGCCACTCCACGGGAGAAAGATGTGGCACTATACTTCAGTGAAGATTCCAGTGCCTTGTAACACCATGAGGCAGTTCTACTCTATTCTATAGGGTCACTATGAGTCAGAATCAACTGCAGACATTGGGTTTGGTTTTGGTTTGAATATAAACACAAATGGTACCAAACTGCAATCCTAATCCCTTCCATTTTAACGTCTTCAGCCACAGCCAGGGATAATTAATCAGGATTCAAAAACCTCTACTGGTGCCAGCTGCATAGAGTCACTTTAAAAATATCTCAGTTTATTTTGTGCACACCTACCCTCATGCCAAACCACTTAAAAATATAATTTAATTCGTTAAAAATCACAGGGAGCCACGCAGAAGCATCTTTTCCAGCATGCGCCTAGCAAAGTATTTCTAACGTAAACAGGGACAATAGGTATGTTCTATTTTATGACAGGATTGAAATAAAGCAGACCTAATTAACCCACCCAGATGCTATGGAGTAGAGACCACGTGAATACTGGGTTAGGAAGCCTATCTCCAGCTTTATCAAAACAGCTTTTCTCTTCAACAGTGCCCTGGTAACCTGGGAAATATAAATTTTGATTACTGATTGCTGCATTGTTAGTAATCGACGATATATCATTAGTAGCTGGTCACCAGTGTCAGCCCAGACTTAATTATCTCAGCTGAAGGGAAAGTAACCCCATGAAAGAACAGTTTTCCAATTAAAGCAGCACAAAATATGTGATTTGTCTCTCTGGTGATATCCAATTCATACCCCTTTTCATGTTATTTGTATTGTCTTCTTTTCCTCATTACAAGCACAGAGTGGTGAATCTTGGGCTCCCTAGCCAGAAACACATAAATATCAAGAGAGTAGCTGTCAGGCCTTTTTTTAAAAAAAAAAAAAAAATCATGAACAGTCACCACCAAAAACACAACAGTAATTACCAAGTTTCTCCTAGCAAATGCTACCGTTAAGGTTAAAGAGGTTTTTCAACATAACCGCTCAGTTTCGCAGGTTCCTACCCTCCTATAAAATGTGTAGTATGTACACACACATTCAGTTTTTAGCAATTATTCTTTCTTTATGGAGCAGTTGTTCTATGCTTTGTCTTAGCTATCATTTCAATGACAAAGAGAATATTTTCCTACCAGTATCAGAAAGAAAAAAAACCTATTGGGTACATAACTAGGCGATACTATCTCTTAACTCTTCATCCTCCTTATCTTGCTTGTTTTTTATGTTGTTTATTCCAACTGAATGACCACTTGCCTATCTAGATAATTCTTTATCCCAGGAGCAGACACAAAAGTTTTATCTTCTCCATGAGTAACTTAACCCTAATCACTGGCTTTGAAGTCTGGGTTGCTTCAGAAAATATTTATTGAGTACCTACAATGTGCCAAGCATGTTGTACGCACTCAGAATTCCTCTGCTCTTATGCAGTTTATATTCTTACACCTCATTGCATCCATTGGTGGCTAAGTGACCTTTTGTTAGTTATTTAATCTAAGCCTCAGGTTTCTCATCTGTAAAGCAGATATTGATGCTTTCCTTTATAGGGTTGTTACTAGGATTAAAAGCCCCTGATTCATAAGGAGGTGTTTAATAAAGGGATGTTTCCACTTTCTTCTCAAACCCATTGATGCTTGGGGTTGGCATTTGGAAACTAAAGTATCTTCATTTCACCATTTTGAATTCTGTATTCTTATACATCACTAAATAACAACAACAAAATCTCAAACCCACAGTCACCAAGTCGATTCAGACTAATAGCAACCATATAGGACAGAGCAGAACCGCCCCAGAGGGTTTCCAAGGCTGTAAAATTTTATGAAAGCAGACTGCCTCATCTTTCTCCCATGAGAATAGCTGTTGGGTTTGAACCACCAACCTTTTGGTTAGCAGCCAAATGCCTTAATTACTGTACCATCAGAATTCCTTATGTATCATTACTTGGTGCCAAAAACACTTTCTCACTGTAGTTTCCTCATCAGTTTCTCCTTTTCCTTCAAACTTCCCAACTACAGCTTTCTCTGTCTTGAATTGGAGCTGCCTACATTTTCTTTCTTTAGGAGCTCTGGTAGCATAGTGCCTAAGGCACTTGACTGCTAACCAGAAGGCTGGCGGTTCAAACCCACCAGCCACTTCTCGGAAGGAAGGTGGGGCAATCCTACTTCCATAGTGATACTGCCTCAGAAACCCAAGGAGGGGTCGCTATGAGTCGGGGCCGACTCAACGGCAAATAACAACAACACATTTTCTTTTACTTCTACTCAGTTACCACTCTGAGAAGACCACAACTGTAGGTGGGTTCTTAACCAAAATTCCATGGAAATTTAAATTATTCTTTTGTGTGTACATTTGTGTGTATGTGTGGGAGGGATAGTGATTACACTTTTTATGATGGATTTTGCCTTCAGTCGCTGGTGTGAGTCACTGTCTATTTGACTCATATTATCTCAAGTTTTCCCAACTAACATCTCAAAGGGAGAGATCATTTTACTTCTATTTATTTTTAGCAAATTACATTCAGCAGTATTTATTATCTATATAGATGAACAAGGCATTGTTTTAGGCATGTGATCATATAATCATTTTGTTAGTGGTTAATCTAATACACAATTCCTGTCCTTAGAGGATTTATAATTTATGGGGGACGCAGACATAACACAAACTGTAAGACAGAGTACAAATACAAATGTTCTGTAAGAAAGAAAAATGCTACATATATTAAGTTTAAATTTTTTTCAGAAAGGCTTAGATTTATTTACTTAGCTTATTTCTCAATGGCTATTTACTTAGCTTATTCAGCCCTTGAAGCATTTACTACAGATTGCACCAGACTTTCTTTGTAAAAAGGCTTTCTCCTAGTTAGCATCAGAAACCCTATATGCAAGGTCTAGTAACACACAAGAGACTAAAACATAGTGTTTGCCTTTTTACTTGCAAGTGTAGGCTCTTGTAATATACATGAATTGTAAGACATTGATATTCTTACAGTTGCATTAACACCTCCACATTCTGCAAAATCCCTGACCTAGTTACACTGCTGAGAGCATAGCTTAAGTGTATATAATGTCCAACACAAGAAAGAAATTGTTATCTTGAGAAAAGTAAATTTTGCTTTTCCCAAGTTCTGTATTATTAAATCAGTGACCTTAATATTGCATTAGAGTAAATATTTTATTCAATTATATGGACAATAAAATAAGAACTTAGTGAGATAATAAAAATATGATGATATTTATTTTATCTACTCCCAGCAATGAAATTTAAATTGTTATTTAAAGTTTCTACCAGCAAAATATCAATTCAATCAGGGGTTAATTTTTCACAATCATACCCAGTATTAAACATTTTTCATCAAAACTAAAAAAAAAAAAAAGGGACAATTTAACATTTCTGCCCTAAAAATGGGTGTAGTTGGATTCTCCGAAATGTTGGATGAAGTAAATTGAAAATGGCCAAAAGATGATAATTGCCAAATTAAACAAATGAATTTGGTGCTTTCTAAACAAAATAAAATACACTGTTTATAATGTATCAATCCAAGGAAACACCTAAGCTTTTTTTCTTTCGTACCTCGTTAGAGGTAGGTCTCACTTAAGTACTTTCAGAAAGTGATCTTTTATACCCAGCAGAGCACATACCGGTGAAAGTATAAATGCGGTTGGAGAAGAAATTCTTATCCATCTTCCTCTTGAGAGCTGATGTTTCAGCAATTTGTTAAGAGAAACTGGTACTGTTAACCTCAAATTTTTGGAAATGTTTTTCTAACACATCGTTGGTGGTTCAACAACTGTTTTATTTCTCTTGTCAAACCAGTTGAGTCTAATGAAGTCTAATTATTAGTCTTAGCAGTCAGAGCCAACAGCATGGCCTGAAACTCAGTAACAACTTTCAGTTAAAAGTCAACCCTGAGATACACAAAATCTTCAAAAAGATTAAATTTTAACATCTAAACAGCTCTCAACTAATCTAACAGACTGAAGTCCAATTAAAGTGTCATTAATTCACAACATTCAAGTCTAAATACCACAAAGCAAAAGCTTATTAAGAGGAACAAAGGTGCAATTTAGAGAAGCAAAGGAAGGGGGCAACAATACAGTTTGTTTCTTTAATTAACAACTTCTTTCAGGATATAAATTGCAGGTACAATTTCCTTTAGGTTCTATCATTTAAGTGAATCTAGTTGTGAAGCAATTTGCAACTCTCCAGGATCACTAGAGATCAAACATCTAATCAACAAATGTGTGGGCCCTTTCTTTCATGGGCTTTTCTTTTCTTCATTTCCTTTTCCCTTCTTTATTTCCTCCATTTCATATCTATTCCTAACAATTGGATATAATTTTTAAGTGATTAACATAGCACATGACTTCTTTGTCATTTTCCAGTGCTGAAGTCAAAATGAATAATAATTAAGTCTTAGTGAAGTTCCTGCCATTTTTCTCTTTTGGGAATATAACATGGATTTCTGAAGGCGGTCAATCAAAATGCAGTACAACTCATAGACTACCCTACCATGTTGTCCAAAGTTCCTCACCCCAGCCCCTCCTCTTATCTGCCTTTATAGTATCAAGCTGATACTGTGGAAGCAGTTGATTATCAGGAAAACCAGCTTAGTAAATTAATGTAATGAAACAGATGCCTTTGTATGTATGTATACCTTTGTTACAGACTAAGCTCAAATAGCCACTTGGCTAATGAGTTTGCGATAAGGCTCCAGCAGAGGTGTCATAATTCTGTCACTAAAAGCCTTTCCCCAGCCCTGGGTCCTGTCTTCTGGCAAAACTAGTCAGAGGCTTAACAGTCGTCAAGCTTCCAAAATGCAAACAGCAGCAGTTGCCTATCTAAGTTGTGATTGATGGTACACAAAAATACGTGGCTTCTTCATAGATATCCTAGCTGGCTTCTTCATAGATATCCTAGCTCGCAACAAATTAAGGACCTAAACTTTTGTGCTAGACAGATAGCCAGTTTGCGTTGTGGGGAACTGTTGCAGCTCTATAATTATATCCCACCTGATAATCAACCATTCTACTGCTGTGAATGGCTGGTACCCAGGGACTTTAATTTCACTGTCCCCCTCCACCAGATAATGCCTGACCCTGTGTCAGTGAAACACACTGAGGGAGACAAATGAGTTTTCCTCTGACTATGTTAAATTAACTAATGGATTCTAGTTGTGAAACTGGCACAATAAGAAGCAAAGCTCTGAAGGTACTGGGTGGACATCTAGACTGTCTCCAAGGGTGTTATTAACCTCAGGCATTAAAATAAAACAACAGAAAGAACCACAACAAAGAATTTATCCAGTAGTCTAATGTTAATAGTGATTAATCAAATACTTTATACGTTAACCAGTTCTTTGCTATCTTGAGACATAGCTATAAGATCTCTCTTATACAGTCTAACACCAAAAAACAAGCTAAAACTCTTGCCAAGTCTAATCCAGACTCACAGCAACCTTAAGCATTATTAAATAAGCCATTTAATCAGCATTTCCCCTTTTTTCTCTCAGTGCTGTGTCTTCTCAATCAGAAGGTGGCTATAATTCAGTATGGTTGCAGGTACAACCATTTGAACTAAATGTTGTAGATCTTACAGATCTTAGAATGACAACAACTATTGTTGTTGTTGTTATGTGCCGTCGAGTCGGCCCCGACTCGTAGCGACCCCTCCTTGGGTTTCCGAGGCAGTATCACTACGGAAGTAGGATTGCCCAACCTTCCTTCCGAGGAGTGGCTGGTGGGTTTGAACCGCCAGCCGTCTGGTTAGCAGGCAAGTGTCTTAGCCACTATGCTACCAGAGCTCCCACAACAACTATTGCTTCCATTATTTTTATTCTAATATAAAAGACACTATTGGCTGGCGGTTCAAACCCACCTGCCACTCCTCGGAAGGAAGGTTGGGCATTCCTACTTCCGTAGTGATACTGCCTCTAGTGATACTGCCTCGGAAACCCAAGGAGGGGTCGCTATGAGTCGGGGTCGACTCGATGGCAAATAAAAACAACAACAACAACAATTGCTTCTAATAATTGGTAAAGGGCATTATAATCTGTATAACAGAGTAAAAATGAAATCATTACAAATTACAATGTTGTAGCAATGTAGGTACTTCCTAGTCTTAATTTTTAATATGTATTTTCTAATTAGTTTGCTAAAATATTATGGATTTCATTTTCACACAGCTGAAAGATAATGTCCTTTCCCATGTTCCCATCAGAAGTCTATGTTTTTTGGGAAGTTAAAAATTATAACTCAGCTGTCCCATATTGTATTAAATCTGAAATTTGGCAACTCAGATGTGGATTTGTTTCCAAAAGGAAATAGAATCTGCTAAGCTTTGTGTGTATGTGTGTAAGAGAAAAAATACTTTAGAAAATTAACTTATTTTTTAAGATGACATACTTTTTTAGTTGTTGTTTTTGCTATTTTAAAATAAAATCATATACACAATTTGGACTTTTAAATCAAACACTTTGGACATCTGAGGGATAAAAAAATCCTATTTCTATAAAATTTTTGGTTTTAAAAACAAGCTTCTGAAAATGCAGAAGTTGTATAACATTTCTTAATCAGAGATCAAAAATATCTGCTTGCCTTTCTTTTAGTGGTATGCTTTCAGAAGGGCTCTCTCTCACCAAGAAGAATTTGCTTTTGTAAAATAATACCATTTATTGCATGTTTACCACAGTTCGGGCTCAGATCTAGCTCTTTATGGGGAATGACACATTCAGTCCTCACAGCATCTTGAGATACATGCTATTATTATCCCCATTTTATAGATGAGGAAACTGAGGGCAGAGGGGTGTAAATTTCCCAACGTCAAACAACTCTAAGTGGGGGAGCAGTGATTTGAATCCTGGGGAAGCTGGCTCCAAAGTCCACATTCTTAGCCACCAGGTACACTGCCCTTCTAAATGCAGTCATTTCACTTATCTTAAATTCACTCAATGTTTGCTGTTATTGTGAGCTGTGGAGTCAATTCCAACTCATAGTGACCCTACAGGACAGAGTAGAAGTGCCCCATAGCATTTCCAAGGTTTTACAGGTCATACTGTCAGAAGAGACTAGTCCCTGGAGAAGGCATCATGCTAGATAAAGTAGAGGGTCAGAGTAAAAGGGGAAGACCCTCAACAAGATGAATTGACACAGTGACTGTGATGATGGGCTCTAGCATGGGAACAACTCTGAGGATGGTGGAGAACTGGCTAATGTTTCATTCTGTTGTATATAGGGTTGCTATGAGTTAAAAGGGAGCTCTGGTAGCATAGTGGCTAAGACACTTGCCTGCTAACCAGACGGCTGGCGGTTCAAACCCACCAGCCACTCCTCGGAAGGAAGGTTGGGCAATCCTACTTCCATAGTGATACTGCCTCGGAAACCCAAGGAGGGGTCACTATGAGTCGGGTTTGACTTGACGGCACATAACAACAACGAGTTAAAACTGACTCAAAGGCATCTAACAATAATGACAACAATCTTTACAGGTGTGACAGGCACATCTTTCTCACAGAGCAGCTGGTGGGCTTGGGCTGCTAATCTTTCAGTTAGCAGCCGATCACTTACTGTGTTAGAGGTTTGAGGGTACACATGGGGAGAGGTTCTGGAGTAGAAAATGGGGGTAACAACGTTTAAAAAAACGAAAAAGAAAGAAAAAGTTTCTGCCACCATCTTGTGCATCAGATGGACATGCCTCAATGATATGATGTGAATATTGCTCTTAGCTGATTGATCTCTCCAGTTTGGGAAACTGTGGGACCCTGATATTTATTGTCTTTGATGCACTGGGGTCCTTCTGGATGGTATGACATACTTAACTAGGCCTGATCTACCTTGTTTGAAGGTCTTCCTGTTTGATTGGAAACATTCTTAAGGGCTATCCTTCTAAATGCATCCAAAACTTGGTGGCAAACATCCTTTCAAATGTCATGGTGCCTTGTTATTTTTTCCTCAAACTCCAGGAGACATCAATAACAATGCCTTTGGATGTGGTTGCTTTGAAAGCACTGGCTCTTAGCATTCTGTCACACATAAACCAATTGTTTTAAGTATTAGCAGGAACCGCAGACAGAGACGACAGGTGTACACACTTTGTAATTTATAAAGTGTAGGATCAGGTTTCTCCACTCTCTCAGCCAACAGCTCACAAACACACTCTGTGTGTGTGTACTATACAAATACTTACAAGACAGTTTTTAAATAAATCCTATTATGTACTGATTTGGTAACTTTTTTGGCCATTGGAATCCTTTTAAATGTTATCCCAAACTCCACAAAGCTATTGGCTAATTTCTAAGTTAACATTTCAAAATGCCCTGTACAACTAAATAAACACGCTGAATGGACTGTCCTGCTCTGCTATAGATTTCCTTTCCTGTTTGTCCTTCTTTTGAACAAGTGTTGTTGCTCTTTTACATTTATGATGGAAATTTGAAATGCCTAGCTGTTGAAGAGTCCCACCATTGTTATTCTGAGCCAGTGTCGGATTACCCAATAAGTAAGGTAAGCGTGGGCTTACTTGTGCTTACTTACTAATTGGTAGTGTGAAATTTCATTTTTTCACTACATCAAAGATTTGCTTGTAGGTATGGCTGGCATCTATCTCTCTCTCACCCCCACAGAATTTTCCTACAGAATCAAAATCTTTTTCTCAAATTACAATCCCTGACAGGACAGGGATTGTAAACAAGGTAAGCATGAACTGACTTGTGCTTGCTTACTTACAAGTTGTTCACTACAGATTAGTTAAGTAAGCCCATGTTTACCTTGATTGGGTAATGGACCCCTGCTCTGGGCAGATTTGGGAATTCTGATGCATTTTTATTTGGGCCTACTTAGCTGCTGTCCACATTTTCAATGCTCACACATTTCAGTAAAAGTGTGACTAACTGAAATACTTGGGAGAAAAGGTTTCTGGTTAAATGATTTCCTGGTTACACTGTAAGTTATTTAGAAAGGCTATGTTATTAGAAATCTTTTCAAAGCATATTAGCATGATTTTCTCTGGACTGAGGCAGGACTGCTGGAGAAAAATTGTATACAGCTGTTTGGAAGGGCTGAGACACAGCTTTAGCAAAACTGCTAAATGGTCATCCATCCTTTCACTTGCTTGAAAGCAGCACCATTCCGGTCTCCTGGAACAACGAGCATTCTAGACCATTACTAGCAGTTGGCATTGAGTAGTTTACAGCTCATGGCAACCCCATGTGTCAGAACAGAACTGTGCCCCACAGGGTTTTCAATGGCTGATTTTTCAGAACACCAAGCCTTCTTCTGAGGCATCTCTGAGTGGGCTCAAACCTTCAATCTTTTGGTTAGTGATTGTATCACCCCAGGACCCCTACTGTCTTCCAAATCCCTCTTTCCCCCTAGGCAGAAGCAGCAGCTTCTACCAGGAAGATTAAACAAAGGCCACCTGTCATCAGCTCTCACTTTGCTTTCTCACACCTCTAGGCTTTTACCCTCATCCTTGAGTTCTTCCAGGCTCCACTCTCCTTTACCTGTGCTCTTGGTTCATCATTTCCAATCTCCCTAACAAGGCTGCCCCATCTCTTTGCCCTTTCTCTGGTAGTTTCAGTCTCTCTCAAATCACTTATATCCCCATTCCAAACAAACCTTTCTTGACATAAAGTCTTTTCAGACATTGCCAAATACCCGGAAAGGGCTAGTACAACCTGCATTGACTTCCTATCTTCTCATTCACTCTGTAACTAGCTATCTGTTTTTCTCCTCCTATAACTCCACCAAGACTGCTCTCACAAAGGTCATCAAGATTAGCAACCGTAGCTAATGGCTTTATCTCAGCAAGCCTTGTTGAGTCCTCCTAAATAAAGCTATTATCCCTCCCTTTCTCTCCATGTCGCTGCCACCTTTGTGTTCTACTCAACTTCATATGCATATACCTAAGTCAGAACTTGTCACCTCCTTTCACTGCTTCCCACTACACTCAGAACAAGTAGACACCCTAACATGGCCCATATCAGCTCCTGAGGGCCCAAGACCCTTTGTTGGCCACACTCCTGCCAAGCTGTCTTCTGGGTCCTCAAATGCCCTAGAGCTCCTCTAGCTTTTTCTTTTTTCTTTTCTTTTTCCACTTGCTGCTCCCTCTTATCTAGAGAATGCTTCCCCTTTGCTTCTCCTAGCTAACTCCAATTCATCCTTCAGTTCTTAGCTCAAATGTTACCCTTTGAGAAAGACCCTGTGTGGGTTCTTGACATATCCTCCCCACCATAACACTATTTCATTTATCCTCATTCTTTCTTTCTGTCGTAAAGACCACACGCTCTAATGGTCAATGTACTTGTATGCTTTCTGATTGAATTATTGGATAACCCCTCTCCCTCAACCAGGTCTCTGAGAATGGACACATGATTTGTGCTTGGTACTAATTGAAAGGTTGGCAATTCAAACCTACCCAGCGATGCTACAGTATAAAGACCTAGCCATCTGCTTCTCAAAAGATTACAGCTAAGAAAACTCTACAGAGCTCAATTCTACTCTATGACACACTGGGTTTGCCATCGAAGTTGACTTGTGTTGACTTGTCAGCAATGGGTTTGGCTTTTGGTTTTAGGCTATGAGCACCGTGAGTCCTCAGGTCACGTTCTTTTTGTACACCGCTACACATCTCTGATAGCATAGTGCCTAAGGCACTTGACTGCTAACCAGAAGGCTGGCGGTTCAAACCCACCAGCCACTCCTCGGAAGGAAGGTTGGGCAATCCTACTTCCGTAGTGATACTGCCTCGGAAACCCAAGGAGGGGTTGCTACGAGTCGGGGCCGACTCGACGGCAAACAACAACAACAACAACAACAACACATCCTGTGCTTAGACCAGCATCGGGCACACAGTTACTGAATGAATGAAGACTTTATACTTCTACATAAATCCAGGGAAATGCTCAATCAATCGTAACTGAAGAATTCAAAGTTTTAGGGTTTCTTGCGTTGTTTCAGTTGAAATGCCTTATTTATTCTTGCATATACGTAAGTCAGGCCACTCTACCTAAAGAAAAGCATTTAGCATAACATAAATATACATCATTTTATAAAGAAATATGGTTCTAAAGAAAAGCATTGTGTTGGGAGTAGTGACTAGGCTGGCCTGAAAGAAGGAAGGAGGGACGCTCGGTGGCAGTCACTGTTCACCCAAGCAAGAGGAAAGTTTGAGGAGCAAAAAGTCTAAAGGAGAAATCAACTAGGTGATGGTGGGAATGAATGGGAAACATTTTACCAAGACAGAGGAGGCTAAAGTTAAACCAAATAATAAGGTCATTGACCTGATCAGGAAAATAAGGAAGCTGGTTAGAAAGTAGATGTGGAACTTCAAGTCCTGTAAAGTTGGTTTTGCAGCTAGCTAAGGGAAGAGAAAGGATTTGTATGGTAGTGCTACTTGACTGCCAACCAGAAGGCTGGTAGTTCAAACCCACCAGCCACTCCTCGGAAGGAAGGTTGGGCAGTCTTCTTCTGTAGAGATACCGCCTTGGAAACCCAAGGAGGGGTCGCTATGAGTGGAAATGACTCGACGGCAGTGAGTTTGGTTTGGTTTAGAATAGAAATTGTAACAATGAGCAAAAGTCAAGGTGGTAGAAGGAAGTGGCAGTAAACATTTATAAGTAAGCATCATGAGTCTCTTGGAAAGCACATGATCTTTGGATTTGAAACTACTAGAAACTGTGATCAGTGTAGTATCACAGTTTTCCTGACTTTGTATCAAAACAGAAAGAAATAAGGGTGACTGGGTGGCTGATATTTCCAGTAATAGATAGGAATGAAAGTTCCTGGGTGGTGCAAACACTTATCATGCTTGGCTGCTAACTGCAAGGTTGGAAGTTTGAGTCAACACAGAGGCACCTTAGAAGAAAGGTGGGGTGATCTAATTCCGAAAAATAAGCCACTGAAAACTCTATGGTGCAAAGTTCTATTGTGATTCAATGAGTCAGAACTGACTGCACAGCAACTGGTAACTGGAATGAAAGAAGGCAGATTTCAACTTGAGGGAGATAATTAGTAACAGTCAATCAGCTGAGGCTGAACTGGAGCCATATTGCGTCATCATTTATACTGATGCCTTACCCATTCCAGGGAGTCCTGACATACCCTGAGAAATGAAGCTGATCTCTTCTGAGGAAGCAGCTGGACATATGTAGCACTTTCATATGTAGGTACAACTTTTACCTATGGAAGTGTACATACATATGTGCAATTTTTCATTAGGTCATGCTGTAACTACAGGCAGGACCTTCTGTTGAAGAGATTCTTCTGATTTATAAAACAGATTACACCACTCTCTCGAATTTTCATCAATCCAGATTTTCATATACAGAGATTTAGCAAGGGCACTCTATAGTATTTGAAAGTAAGAATATACCTCATCATTTTGCACAGGCTTTTAGTTTTTAAGGCATTTTTTAAAAAAGAAATTAAATGCCAGCCCCAAAATAACTCATCAAGTCAATTGTATTTATCTAGAAGTGATTTCAGATGAAGATGCCCACCTGGATTATAGTTCACCCAGCTCTGTCTAGCTGCGAGGAACATGATCATTTCCTTCCCATGGCAAGTTCTCCAGAATCATCAGTTATGAAAACAGGCAGCAGGCACAGTAGTGAAACGGCAGCCAGCACCAGAAATTTGCCTTTATCCTCCCCTAACCCCACCCCATGGAATTTGATTAGTCCTTTAGTATTATTTTAAGAGTGATCTGAATTTAATTTTAGTGAGGAAGTGCTGAGTCCATTGTTTACTTACAAACAAACAAAAGAATCCTTTCCCCAGCACTGGGATTCCTGCTTGGCTGGTTTTAAATAGATGAAGCTGACCAGATATTTACCATCAGCCTGGTGAAGAAAGAGACATTGTCCTAAGGAGCCAGAGTCATGGGAACTCAGTCCGCACAGTGATGTATTGCTGTGCGTGGACTATGACCAATCAAAGTCTCACTGTACATTTCACGGAGATGGCGCAAAACTGGGGTAAGAAAAGTCCCTAAGTGTCAGCTTGTTGGAAAGACATCATTGCAATAAAACTGTGAAACAAATGCTGGCAGGCAAACAACAAAAACAACAACAACAAAACTGCAATATGCTTATCAGGGTTTGGCAAGAAAAAAAGGGCCCCAATCTTCCATTGAGGACACTGGCAAATGTCCCAGGTCTGTGTGCAGTGTTTCCTTCAGGTACTGCATTGTCAGCGGCTAGATGTTCTCAGCAGTCAAGGAACAGCTGCACAATGCAAGCTGCCTCTGAATGGTGCAAGGGCTTTTTATTCAGGCCTCGTGTGATTTGGAAAAAAAAAGCAAAAAACAAAAAACTGGTGTTCTTTTGTGCTTTACAAAGGGAGTACTTTGCTGGCTCCAAGTTCAAGACTCGTGGGCTATTAGGAGAGGCAAGATGAACACATATTAGCATGTGTGAAAAAAGGAACAGGCGTTCCTTAAAATCAAGTCCATAATAAGAGCAGCCTGATATTGGGAACACCTACCTAGTCAGAAGCAGCTCCTACACCAATTAGAAGGTATGTATTTTGACTCGTGTACGTTTCTGATGAAAATCTCTTTGGCAACAATCACACATACACACACACACACACACACACTCATACCACATAGTTCTATCAATACGAAACTACAGCATTTATTCAGAATAAATACAATTCTTGAGAGTAGGGTCATAATGGAAAACAGAATCTCCGAAAACTTAGCACTAGGAAGGTCTTGAGAGCATCTAATTCCAAACCTCATTTTGCAGAGAAGCCTGTGCTCCTGAGAAGTTAGGTTACTTGCCCAAAGACTCAGGAATGCTTCTACTTGGAATTGTTGTCCCGATATGTTCATGTTGCCTTGTCTTTCTACATGTGGAGTGCCAATGGAGACTAATGATAAAGATCAGGGACTTTGGTATCATGTCAATCTGGGTTTGAACCTACAGCGTCCTAGTTATAGGACCACAGGAAAAATTCCTTTTACAATTCAGACTCTTAACTGACGTAACCCAAAAATGGGGATAATAGTAACCAACTGCCTTTAGGATTGCTGCAAAGATTAAGTGAAAAAATACCAACCGTTATCAATTTGATTCTGACTCATGGTGACCCCATATGTGTCAGAGTAGAACGGTTCTATAGGGTTTTCAATGGCTGATTTTTCAGAAGTAGGTCCCCAGGCCTTTCTTCCTTGGTGCCTCTGGGGGGACTTGAACCTCTATTCATTTGGTTAGCAGCTGAGTGTATTAACTGTTTGCACTGCCTATGGGCTCCAAGCAAACACACACACACAAGCACGCACAAAACCTGTTGTCATTGAGTTGATTCTGATTCATAGCAAGTCCTGTAAGACATAGGGCTTCCAAGGCTGTAAGTCCTTATGGAAGCAGACTACCACATCTTTCTTCCAAAGAGCAGCTGGTCTTCTGATTGGCAACCAAGCACTTTGACCACTGTGCCACCAGTTCCCTTTCAGTGAACAAATACAAGCACTAACATGTTAGTTACGATTACTAAAGTTGTCAAGGATTTCATTTTACTTGGATCCACAATCAAGGCCCATGGAAGAAGCCCCACTACCTTTGCGTCGATCCAACTCATTGTGACCCGGTAGGATTTCCAAGGCCATAAATATTTATGAACACAAACCACCTTATTTTTCTCCCATGGAGTGACTAGTGGGCTGGAACCACTGATCTTCTGGTTAGCAGCTAAATGGCTTAGACACTGCACCACCAAAGCTTTTTATAGAAGCAGTAGTCAAGAAATCAAATGACATATTACACTGGGAAAATCTATTGTAAAAGACCTCTTTAAAGTGTTTAAAAGCAAAGATGTCACTTTGAGGACTAAGGTGTGCCTGACCCAACCCATGGTATTTTCAACTGCCTCATATGCATATGAAAGGTTGATAATGAACAAGAAAGGCTGAAGAAGAATTGATGCCTCTGAGTTAGAGTGTTGGCAAAGAATATTAAAAATACCAAGGACTGCCAAAAGAACAATTCTGTCTTGGAAAAAGTACAGCCAGAATGCTCCTTAGAAGCAAGGATGGCAATCCCTGGAGAAGGACATCATGCCTGGTAAAGTAGAGGGTTAGCAAAAAATGGGAACACCCTCAATGAGATGGAATGATGCCATGCCTACAACAGGACCAGGCAGTGTTTTGTTCTGTTGGACACAGGGTTACTATGAGTTGGAACCAATTTGACAGCACCTAACAACAATATTTGATTATTGTTACTACAGTGAAAGCCTTGAGAGCTGGATTTGATGGGACTGCCTTGTTCTTCTGAGTCTTACAAGTTTTCCATCTTTGACAGTGTGCAGTCTTATCACTTTTCTATCACCTGTTTTAGTGGAAAGTACTTGAATTTTCCTTCTCTGACAAGTCTCTACATTACACAGGTTCCAGTATTTACAGGCTTTACTGTATTATTAGCAATACTACTTTCATCTTCTCTAGAATTTTGATACATCTAGAAAAAGAAGGAAACAGATAACAGAGAGGATGTAGGCAATGACTACAAGGGTGTATGAGTAAGCATATGGGAAACGTGTATGCAGGTCACATAAGCGAAACTTTCTGTACCTTTATCTGTTCCTTAAAAGCTATGGCCAAATGCTTTGCAAAGATAACAATCCACAGCCATCACACAGGAATATTACGACCCCTGTCCACGTAGTGCCTAAGGCATTTGACTGCTAACCAGAAGGCTAGCAGGAAGGTTGGCAATCTACTTCCGTAGTGATACTGCCTCAGAAACCCAAGGAGGGGTTGCTATGAGTCAGATCCAACTCGACAGCAGTGAATTTGTTTTTTTCTTAGGGGGGAGGGTTTGTCCACACATTTGGGTTCCATGGTTTGAGTTTGTTTTTTTCCCCATTATTAGCAGTAGGTGTTTGGTGATCTTTTAGCATTTTGTCCTTCTTAAAATTGTTTATCGTTTATTGCTGGACACGTTGGGTTTTTTTGCCTGATGATCTGTGGGTGTCCTGAAGTACTAACTCAGTTGGCCAAGACACAATACCACTTACTGTCCTGAGATGTTTATGAGTTGGCTCTCTCATCACGTATATGAGTTGGCTCTCTCATCATTGGATAACAAACTGCTTTCAGGTCCTTCTTATTCCATATTTTCCAATGTGTTTCCAGCACTATCATTTTACATGTGTTCTCATTTCAGTAAGTGTTGTTAGATGTATTTTTCATTTCCGTAAGAGATTTTGTAATTTGTTTGTCTGTTATTTAACATGCTATAATCTTTCAGCTTATATTTAATAGCTGTTTTTCATCAGTTTATATTAATTATGTAAATAATACAAGATGTCCTTCTCATAACAAAAAATAAAAAATGTTACACAGCTGAAGTCCCTTTTGACCATTGGCCCCAATCTCAAACCCCTTTACTCTACAATACTCCCAGTTGATCCTGCCTCTGAGGCACCCAACTACCATATTGTGCTCTGTCCACCTTCTAGAGTTTTCTTTTTCCTTCATCTTTCTATGTTTGTCATTTTGTAAGAGTATTCTTATAGCTGGGTATATTTTTATTTGGAAATCATTCATGGTGACTACCAAATATAATTTTCAATTGTGTGTGCAAATTTTTCTTCATTATGTATATATAAGGTGTAATTTAAACATCTACACCATATCTTCATGTATCACAACCCAACATCCCTGAAGTTACAACAAACAGCATTTATTTCCTCAGCACTAAACTTGGCAACTTTTTACAGAGGTTTTTAAACTGTGATGATCTGGGCAAGCACTATATGGTGGTCCTGTTTCCTAAAGCTGGAATGGCTACTGGGTTGGATTTGTAGTTGTCCTTCTGGGATGTACGCTGCATATTCCTAATTCAAAGGCTGTTAGAGATCTAGGAATTATTGACTGTGTACTATGACCTGACACGTGATGAAAGCATACTCCATATTTTGCAATCTGAGACCAAACAAACCATTGATAGTCATTCCTTGTAGGAATCGTTCTTTCCCCTACAGCTGTCCTGGGTGGGTGGTGTGCAGAGCTGCCATTCACGCTCTTAGGCGATACACCACGGAATACATTCACGCTCTTAGGCAATACACTCCAGTCTGCTAACCATATGTCTTTTGTTGCAAATACACTTTAATAATTCCTCTAACATTGGCCTCCATGGCCTTTAATTTATGCCTTTTTAAAGTAACCACTGCTGTCAAGTTGATTCCAACTCACAGTGACACTATAGGACAGAGTAGAACTGTCCCACAGGGGTTCCTAGGCTAAAATCTTTATGGATGCAGATTGCCTCATCTTTCTCCTGCAGAGTGGCTGATGAGTTCAAACCTCCAACCTTTCAGTTAGCAGCACAGCACTTAACCATTGCTCCACCATGGCTCCTTTTATGCTGTTTAATTTCCCTCAAATCACACAAAAACATAAAATAACTGACAGAATCCCCTTCGATAACTTGATTCACCACTAGAATTATAATACTTCTTCCATCAATGGCAGATACTCAGTTAAAAGAATTTACTGGTCTTTGAAGTCCAGATGCTTCCTAGTTTAGCTATTATTTTACTTTCATTCTGCACTTTTTTTTAACCTCTTGATTTTATGCAACTTTGTGATTATTTAAGTCATCGACCATATGAATTACTCTTCCCAATGAATGATAATTCACACTAGATATAGAAAGCATAGGAGCTCTGGTAGCATAGTGGCTAAGACACTTGACTGCTAACCAGAAGGCTGGCGGTTCAAACCCACCAGTCACTCCTCGGAAGGAAGATGGGGCAATCTACTTCTGTAGTGATACTGCCTCGGAAACCCAAGGAGGGGTCGCTATGAGTCAGGTCTGACTCCACGGCACATAACAACAACAACATAGAAAACATTGTATTGTTTCACCTGGTTAATTTTTAGTTTGTCAAGTAGGTGTTCTTGAGTTTTTTCTGATTTGTTTTTCTGTTTGTCTTCCTTTCCATTTTAAGTTTACTTCATCTTATTCCTTCTCTTATACTAAACTATGTAGTTTTTATAAACCTTCTTATCTCACATCTGTAACCTCTTGCTTTAAGTGTTGTGTTCTGTTGCACATAGGGTCGCTGTGAATCGCCACTGGCTCAATGGCACCTAACAACAACTGTTACTTTATGTTCAGTCTTATAGTTTATTCAGACAGTGAGATTCAAATACTCATTTTTAGGCTAACATGTAGTTATTATAGCTCTACTTATCTGTCTACTTATTTAAACTGGGAAAACTATCCAGTCTCTATATCCATGCTTTTGATTCACTATCATTTTAAATACTACATTTAAATTAAGTACATAACAAATTATTATGGTAAGTGCAGGCCAAACTGGACCATGTCATCATCACAAACTTACACTTGAGTAGCACAGTAGGCCATTCCTGTGCTTGTTAAACCATATTGGAAGTTTCTGTTCCTGGATAAACTTTAGACTCAGGTATTCATAAAGATCCCCTGATTTTCTAGCTAATAGCTTCTGCTTTGAGTCTCCTACTGGCAAGGCCTGGCTATTTGTCATACATGGAGGAATATACTTGCCCTTCATTCCACATGCCACTTCAATCTCTTGATACGATAAGATAAGGGAGTGGTACTGAACCTGCCCCAGAGCTTTGCCCAAAGGTTCCCTTTTTGCTTGTAATCACACAACCCTTTTATTTCATACTGACTAATGTTCTGTATATACATATTCTAGATACCTAACTTCATGAGCAAGAGGGGGGAAAAAGAAACAAACCTTGGCCCAAACCACCATTTTTTACTCCATTGTCTTCCTTGGCAGTTTGTTCTCATCTGACTGGCACCACTTTCAGCCAACAACTTCCACTTCAGATCAGCATCTTTTGGCACTTAGATGACAGTATATTTCTACATGGCTGAATGTAGACAGGAAGTCTTGCGTAAATAGAATTTTGCATTAGCAACACTGAACTGATGTCAAAACTCTCAGCGTATCCCAAGACAATAAAATTTACAATCGTGATAATACTGAGATGACAATGTAAGTGACTTACAGTGAAGATTATTCTGCCTTGCTTGATACTATTTGGGGCAAGATAGTCAAATCTGGATGTCTTTTTCAGGCTGCAAGCACTTGATAACATTCATGTCGACCAGCAGTGATGTGTGGTGAGGTGGAGGGTGAACACAAAAACAGCTGAATCACATGCTAGCCCAGAGCACACAAACTGCTAATTGGTGATAAGAAAGTGTCCAGTGCATTCTACATATTCAAATGCTGGCAGAATTCAAATTAACACCACAGATCTGCTACTCCTCAGAAGTCCATTTTGCCTACTTGGGAGGGGGATAGAGACACCAAAACTATTATTATTATTAGTTATGATTACTAGCATTCAATGACATTGGAAAGCAATATTCTGAAAAGGCAGCAACCCCAGGCTAGCATGACTAAATAAAGGGTTAATTACTTTTCATGGTCCTATGCCAGGAGGCTACCCATACAAATTCATTCTGTCAGTATTAAGTTCAAATTATTGTCATTCTAAGATCAAATGCTAATTAATAGAGTGAACTTGGTAACATCTTACACATGAATAGGTATCTAGGGTAGAAGAAAACCTTAAGTTATTAAAGCTGTTTATTTATTCAGTTAAGAAGTCTTACGTGCAGAAGTGCGTGCCAAATCTTGGCATATGCGTGGTGGTTGTCCATTGATTTTCTTCTTTCTCTATTTCTGAGGACTTTTGTCCCTGCTAACTTGGAGGGTAGCTTAGAGAACCATCAGGGATTAAGATTCTATTTAAATTCCCTCTTCATCTGAGAAGCACGAATTAGCATAGAGTTTCTAAAGACTTCTGATGGGGAGTCTGAGCTAACCATATTTTAGATCCTTTACAGCTCCATCATTTGTTATCCAATCATATGATAGTCTAGGAACCACACACTGAAGCTTGCTACCACAACTGACCAATATTCTAGTGTGACATGAGTCAGAAAGCTGGACATATCTTTGAGAAATAAAATACCTTCTAAAGGACACTCTGTATTGATTTTTTCCTCATCATTGCTTTATTGTGTTTTATTTCTTCCCTCTGGGCCCCTCCCACACCTCTTTACACAGATATAATTTTGAATAGCCTTCTTTAAAGGTCCCTGACTGTTCCTTTATCATATATTATGCAGCGTCCAGAAAACAGGTTTTCTCCCCTCTCATATACCTTAAACAGTAGAGAATTTAAAAGCAACATGGGTCCACACTTCTACATACTATACCAAAGAAGCTAGGTTTTCTTTAAAAAAAAAAAAAAAAAAAGTTAAACGTCACACCAGGATTCCAAAAAGGAATGTAGATTACTTTGGTGGTGACATATGACCACTTACAGATAGTAGTTTGTGCCAGGAGACAGTGAGGTACAGGACATGGGAGTCATCATAGCTTTAAACCCTGGATAAAACTGGTTCCTGCTCCATGCACAGAAAGGCAGGAAGTGTGCAGCTAAATGGCACAATGCATAAGGAAGTGAGAGTAGTGGAGCCTCTTCTATTTAGGACTGCTTTATTACGTCCCCATATCTCACATGTTAATTTCCTAAGAGAAAAGGGGGCTGGCCACCACTTCTGTTACTTTCAGAGGTTGCTGCTTCAGCACCACTTGAACCCTTCCCCTGCCCCCCTTCTTTTAATGCCATTTTGGAGACAGCATCATTACTTCCCATTTATAATGCTGAGATTGTATGAATATAATTTTGTTTCAGTATTCACATAGACCAAGAAGTATGTCATAAAGCTGAAGTTTTCCCACATCTCTTTCTAAGCTACTACTAATCCCATAAAAAGCAGCACTGGTGGTGCAGTGATTAAGCACTTGGCTGCTAACCAAAAGGTTGGCACTTCGAACCTACCCAGAGGCTCCATGGAAGAAGGACTTGGCAATCTGCTTCTGTAAAAAATCACAGCCTTGGAAACTTACAGGGTCTTTGTAAATTGGAATAGACTTGATGACAGTGGGTTTGGTTTGGTTTAAGCTTAGAAAATAATAGATGTTCTCTTTCAAGATGATGCCAATTTCGTCTTTCAGCTACTATGGGAAGGGTGATTGGTTTGTCAATGTTATGACTCTAACTGTCCTTTAGGTCACAGAAGTGCTGAGCTTCTATTTCATAAACAACTAAATTTTTCTTAATGTTTCTGGAAAACTCTTACAAGACTCCTTGGTTCAGTGTCCCCCACCCCAACACACACCATCTTAGAGCTTATCAACAAAATGACCCAGTTCAGAAAAGGTTCTCTTCCACTTGAAGCCCCTCTACTCTCATCTCTTCTGAGGTATTCTTCTACACACTTGTCTTAATCTTTTGTTTTTCTCGTTTTAGTTTCTACTGAGAACACTTTTTTATTCCTAGAGTAATTCTGACTCTACTTGAAGCATAAGAAACAATATAGGAATATTCCCTAATATAAAAAGAAATGTTTACCCTTTATACCTAGACTTCTTCATCTTTTTTTTTTTTAAAGGTGACGAATTTCATTTTTTAATTCTCATAGTGGTCAAGACTAACACATGATAACTATGTAATCTCCTCCAAAAGTTTATAATCTGGCTAATTTCCTGACACACCATGGCTAACAAACCCAGATTAGGTGGCAGAAATACCCCTTCCACATGCTGACACGAATTTGTGCTGGTAGGAGAAAATGGAAAGAAAATGGGACAATATAAGACAAGCAGATGGTTTCGATAATATGGTCAAGTCTCAGCCTCCTGATCAAGTCTCCAGGGGTTTTGAGCTCATTTGAAAACCAGTCATTTTCACTTTTATAGTAGGCTTTGCAAGTTTCCTCTTCTTTACTTCTCCATTAAGATTGTTAATCTTTTGGGAATCTCTTAAAACACATTTGGAAGATCTTTGATAATGTGGCAATGTTCTCTGCTGTATTTCTCATGCAGATTAAATCCTCCCTGGAAAAAGAATTCTCTCTGGTCCCTAATGTTTCCAAGAAATGACTTGGGTACTGAAAAAACTGGGAATAGGCTCTACTTCTTTGTTTAGCAATATATCTCTACTTCTGGTTTATCACTGTTTCCAAGAATTTAAAAACCACTGTCACTATGGGTGGCCCATCTTTGTTAAAGCTTGTTCCTGAGCTCACTAAGGAATCTCCTTCAAGCCTCTTACCTAAGGCTGGGGTTGGGCACAGTCCACTGCACCAAGGCAGTTTGCAGCTTCCTTACATACTGCTCCTTGAGAGAGGCCTCCCAGGACTCAGAGAATGGATTCTGCCTGCCAAACAGAACTGAGATCATTATATAAAAAGTTGCAAGGATAAAGATAGATATGTAATGGCTGTGATATCACCATTTCTAGTCAACATTTCTCTAGCTTGCTATTTATTGCTTTTAGATATTAGTGCGGAAGATGAAGGGGCAAGGAATTGATCTGCAGCCTAACCATCCACTGCTATAGGAAGCTATGTCAGGACAAGGCTGCTTATTCACATACCATTGAGTGCGCTTGGTTGCTCTGGAAACATACATGCCCTTGAGGGGTGCAAATGGTTTGCATTCAACTACTCTGGTAGCATAGTGCCTGAGGCACTTGACTGCTAACCAGAAGGCTGGCAGTTCAAACCCACCAGCCACTCCTGGAAGGAAGGTTGGGCAATCTACTTCCATAGTGATACCGCCTCAGAAACCCAAGGAGGGCTCGCTTTGAGTTGGATCTGACTCGATGGCACATAACAACAACAACAACTAATCTAAAAGCTGGAACTTTGAGCCCCGCAGCACCATGGAAGAAAGGCCAGTCTATCTGCTTCCATAATGATTACAGCCAAGATTACAGCTCTATTCTGTAGGTCGCCATAAGTAGGAATCAACTAGCTGACAATGGGTTTGGTTTTTGGCTGTGGAGAATGGCAGCCCGGAGTGGGAAAGACTACAGCAGGCCCAGTCTCTCCTTGTGGGCTCAGAGATGCCATTCAGATGCAGTGGATAACCTTCTCCAAAGAAGAAAAACTGTTTATCCAGCCATCTCATGGCCCTATCCCATTCTGCTGTCCATCATAAGCCTGTAGAAGTGACTGCAGGAAAATCCTCCTTTGCCTTTTAGAATCATGGGAACAAAGTACTGAACTACCTCATGAGGCTGCTATGAAGACTAAGATTGACTTTATCAGGCTATAAAGTGTTTTGGAAGCAAGAGGCTTCAATAAAATGATAAATCATTTCAATAATAACCATGTACATGTGCATACAGGGTCAGAGTCTTGGTTTATTGGAGTCAAAGCCCTAAGACATGGCAATACCCATAATCCTAAAGGCATTGAGACTCAGATTGCTCCTCTTATCACCAAGCTCTCTGACCTCAACATGGCCTTGGGGCCATTAGACAACTATTGGGGTCCTTGTGACACCACAGGCATAAGCATGTCAAGGTCCAGGTAATTACCTCCCTGACACACTCTGATTCTTTCACATATTCAAAGATAAATTCCTATCAAGGACCATCACAGCCAGCAGCTGAACCATTCTGCTCCTTCTCTCAAGACCCTTTTTGCTCCTCACACTCCATGTGTCTCAGGTGTCCTTTCAACTAATGCTTCTCAAGCTTTAAAGTGTATGTCAATCACCTGAACATCTTGTCAGAATGCAGATTCACAGTCAGTGGGGGACCCTGAGGTGAGGCCTAATCATCTGCATTTCTAACAAGTTCTCAGGAGATATTGGTGCTGCTAGGTCACAAATCACACTCTGAGGAGCTAGGGGGCTTTAGATCACTTGTCAGCCAGGCCAAATGGATGTAACTAGATAACTACTGGGAGCTGTTCCCTGGAGCCAGCAAAGGGGTGACTGGAAAGCCCCCATATTCATTACAAAGATCCCCTACTAAACCCCTTGCAATTAACATACCAGCACAAGGGAGACAGACTCACATACAGTTTTAAAACCTTATTAGAGTACAGGAGCTACACTGAGCCCACCCATTTCCCTGGTTCCATCCCCTTGTACTTTAGCCATTTCCATCTCTTTTTATTGCTCATTATCACTAGTCTGAGCAAACACAAGCTTCAGCCTGATAAGCAATTAACTGGCTTTTCCATAGAAATAGATTTTCATGAAAAACACACACACAAAAAGGAATAGAATGGAAAGGTGTTTATATTCAATTTGTTTTAGGTTCCAATCCTATTTTTTCCCTTAGGCTTGTTGACTGATTTCCATTAAGCCATCCTGTTTGTCTTTGCATCAGTTTTTCCTACTACTCTAGGAGGACTTTAAAAGGATTCAGAAAAATCTCCCAGCCTTTTTAAACATCTAACTTTTTTTTTTTAAGCTCTCAAGGCATTAAAGCAAAGGTAGGTGATACCATGGGCACATGTACCAAATGTCCTGAAGAAGTACAGCATTGATGTTGCTGAAAAACCCCATACTCCAATTTATGGGAATATTTGCTTTGATCCTTTTTCTTGGGGTCATCCTAACTGGGTTACTAGCCAAGGCATGTGTTAAACCTTCCTAATGTAGTCACACTATATTTGTATTTGTTTAGTTTTCAATGTTTGAACATTTCAAATTAATTCTTAAGAGTATGCCATTCCATCAGAAAGTAGTTGTTTTATATATTTTTAAGGTGAAACGGGCAGCTCTGGTGGTGTAGTGCCTAAGGCATGTCTACTAACCAGAAGGCTTGAGGTTCAAACCCACCAGTTACTCCTTGGAAGGAAGACTGGGCAATCTACTTCCGTAGAGATATCACCTTGTAAACCCAAGGAGAGGTCGCTATGAGTTGAATCGACTCGACAGCGTGAGTTTTTTGGTTTAAGGTGAAAGCGCTAGGTTTTAAAAAGCATTTTATTTTTTCCTTATTACTTAACTATTTGATCGTATTCCCTTAAGTGATGTACTGATGGAGATAAGGGCTTTGTTATATCTATTAAGGAAACTTCTACAACAGAAGCTTTTATTTCATTGCAATACTATTCAAGTAAGAAGCAGGCATTAAGACCGGCTAATGTCTTTGGATCTCAACCAGATGAGAAAATCCAATGATGTAAACTGCTATGCATTTGATACTTAATAAAAGAAGCCTAATAATCCTGAGTCAACACTGGTAAATGTAAAGCATTACGCAAATAAGGAGGGAACATGATCAGCGCTATTAATTAAGGTATGTTATTCCCAGAAACTGGCAATATGTAAGCTACTCTTTGAGAGGAACTAAAGTGCTTTTAGAGGTTGCAAATTAATGCCATCTCCAAACGTGCTGAACTTCATCCCTGTGCACACCTTTTGTGCGGGGAGACTGCCTCCAGTTGTCATGGTTATTGTGCAAGATCATCTACACTATCACTCACATTCACACTAACAGACAGGGAAACTTCCCTGTCTATAATTGTCCAGTTTGGGGAGAGTGGTTGATCTGTCTTGAATTGGTTCTGAAGCTCTGTGGGTCTCAGCACAGCTGGGCACTACAGAACAGCAAGAGTCAGTTTATAATACCTTTGCCCTCCTGGATAGCTTTTTATTCCCTGATGCAAGATTTGATTTACAGACCTTCATTCTCACTCCCAGGGAAGACTGGAACAGTCTTAACACTGTCCACTTAGCTACCATGTCCAAATTGACTGAAAAATAGTTCTTAAGGCTCATAGCATTTTTTTTTTTTTTTTTTGAGAATACAAATAGTCCTTGGGTTATGAATGAGATCTGTTCCTATGTCTTCAAGTTTTTTAAGTCAAATCTGTAGGTGAGTCGAAACAGGTGCGTACCATTCTTATTTAGCCTTACTTTAGGACAAGAAGAGAAGGAGCTCTGGTGGTAGTGGGTAAGGCATTCAGCTGCTAACCAGGAGGTCGGTGGTTCAAACCCACTAGCTGTTCTGCACAAAGAAGATGAGACAATCTACTCCCGTAAAGATTTATAGCCTTGGAAACCCAATGGGGATTGCTATGAGTTGGAAATGAATTGATGGCAGTTTGTTTGTTGTTTTGTTTTAGGCTCGAAGTCTTTCCAATGATTTAAAAACTGTATGTGCAGCAAGTGAAGATGATTCAATCATCATTTCAAAGCTAGAGCAAATTTACATAACATTAAAGGGCAAGTAGGAGTTGTCCATAAGTTGAGCCTTCATAAGTTGTGACATTTCTTGTCACATTGGCACAGAACACTTGCTTTGGGGTTGTGTGCGGAGGGAAGTTCCAAGCTCTGCTGTGGAGGACAGAAAGTGTGCTTTTCATTCTAAATAGACATCTTTGAATACAGGTTCCGGAGGGTCGCCATGGGTGGCTAACACATCTCAGCATTTTTTAAAGTCAGGAATTATAAAAGAGGCTTCCCATATTTCCATTCCATTCAAAGCTTTGTTATATTGCACAAACTATAATGGTGTCTACCATGACAAAAGCTATTAGTGTGTTTAAATAATACATTTTTTAGTTGATAAAGTTTCTTCAGCTGACAGGTTCTTAAATGTTCCCCCTAAACTTCCATTTCAATGGGAAAATTGAGGCAAGCAAACAGATGAGGTTGTCCACAGATTACACCAAGTCAACAGAAGATATTAGGAGAAAATCTTAAGCTCTTATGCATCAATTCACCTTAAAACACTACAGTATTGCTATGGACAATTCCATTCTGTAATAATAAACATGCAATAAAGGTTTTATCATTATCCAAAAACATTTTAAATTATATTCTTAAAGTTGAATGCTACCCTGGAAACTAAAGGAATAAAGCCTTTTGGGGCTGCAATTTCTGCTTCTAGAAAGAAGGGTTCAGTAAGTGAAGCATGATCTTGTAGACATGGTACTCTATCTATATCACTAACTTAAAGGTCCTCAGTGCTACTTGACAGACAGACCAAAAAAAACACTTTTCAAGTTCACTGATGAACCGACTACAAATAAAAATCATTATAAGCAAACAATAAAACGGACCTGATGATTATCATTTCTTATGTCACTATTTTTTTTTAAATTACATACTAAATTCCCTTACAATAGCCAATGATCTACTAAAGAATCCTAACCTTTGTACAAATAAATATCTCTTCAGGGTTTAAATGGAAATTAATTGGTGGTTACAATTTTTTATTTTATTTTTTTTTTTAACTAGGCATTTTAAGCCACTGTCTTCTCCTTGTCATTTTAAAATATAAATGTTATACACATCCCCCAATTATTTCAGGCCATCCATTTCCATAATATTTCATTTTATGACTACTTCTAAGTCTATTTTATTTTTATTTTAAAGGCAAAATAAACATATCTACTGAAGGTTAGTCACAAATTTCACACTGTCAGCAATGTCTGAATTATTTTAAGACACAAGAGATTATCAAGAGAATGATGCTGTCTGAGGTTATCTGACACCACTGCTCCACCTTTTAGTTTAAACTTGAAACCAGATCTGTGAAATAATACTCTAAAAGTGCTAATGTTAACAATATCTAATGATATAGAGAACCCAATGGCAGACTCTACAGACCTGAAACCTTGCCTTTAACTGCCTTTACTGAACCATGGCAAAACCAAAGGAGACAGGGAAGGAGAGATTTTCCCAGATACGATAATCTAATCCTCTTCTCTAATGACCAAAGTCCGACAGACCTGTCAGCATGTGCCCAGTCTCTGTGCCCTCTCTGGTCTATGAACCTTCCAAAGCACTGAGATGCTCTGCACCAAACACTAATAGTGGATGCCCGAGGTTCACCTTTACCTAAAACCAGACACAACATCATTTGGTCCGCAGCAAATCCTTGGGAAGAAGAAATGACTCTCTTTAATCATCTCACACATGAGGAGAGTTAGTCTAAGGGAAATCAATTAAATCAGAGGCTTCCCAAACTGACTGATTGTCACAATCACCTGAGGGACTTTTGGGTCCTATGGATTCCCAGGTCTCAGCCTTGAAGATTCTGGTCAGGTGGGTCTTTGACAACCCAGCTCCATATGTAGCCTTGTGCCTAGAATTCTCACCCTTAGGAACAGGAATCCAACACTGTCAAAAAAGGTCTTAGGTTAGCCCCATTTCCAACATTAGCATCCATTACGATATTCAAAGGAGCCCTGGTGGTGCAGTGGTTATGTGCTTGATTGCTAATCAAAAGTTTGGTGGTTTGAACCTACCAGCCCCTCTATGGGAGAAAGATGAAGCAGTCTGCTTCCATTAAGATTGACAGCCCTTGCTTATGCACAGGAAGACAGCTCAGGGGGCAGGAGAGTATGGAGGGATGGACACTGGGAAGAGGTAACTATGGGGAGGAAGTGGGAGGGGAGCTGTTGCATTGTGGTAAACTGTGGTCAATGACATGAGACAAAGTATATGTGAACTGCTGTATGGAAAGTGAATTTGCTCTGTAAATCTTCACCCAAATCACAATAAAATAAAATAAATAAATAAAAAGATTGACAGGCTTAGAAACCCTATGGGCCGTTTTACTCTGTCCTACAGGGTCGCTGTGAGTTGAAATTTGACTGGATGGCAATGCGTTTGTGGTTTTTTGTTTAGCACGTATAAAAAGTAACACTGAACACAAAGATGGGTAAGGTATATAGTTTTTGTTCTTGGGGACATCAGAAATGAGAGGCTTTATGAAATTAGTAAAATGTTATCTAGATGAGGTACAAGTCATGACCAAAGAGAACATGAGTAGAAGGATCTGAAGGAGGGAAGAGGGACAGGGTAGCTTTAAGTGTAGGAAAAAGGAATAAGGTAAACAGCATAGTGGCTAAGGCACTTGACTGCTAACCAGAAGGCTGGCGGTTTAAACCCACCAGCCACTCCTCGGAAGGAAGGTTGGGCAATCCTACTTCCATAGTGATACTGCCTCGGAAACCCAAGGAGGGGTCGCTATGAGTCGGGGCCGACTCGACGGCAAACAACAACAACAACAACAACAAGCAATGAAAGTCGACTTTGCTCATATTACAACTCAAGTGTAGAATAGATTCTGTATGATACTCTCTAGCATACACATGCACCCATTCTCTTGGCAGCTCGTCCTTCATTGGCATGTTTACATGAACATGTTCACATGAAAAGAAGAATTTTTTGAGGAAAAAGTAAAAATAAGAAACATTTATCTACTGTTTACTATAACAGGCCCTTTTAAAGCACTTTACCTATACTGATTCATTTACTTCTCACAGCAATCCTGAGACAGATGCTATTAATATTTCATTTTACAGAAGAGGAATCTAAGGCACAGGGAAGTTAAGTCATTTGCTTGAGGTCACACAGCTAGTAAGTGGTAGAATTCAGATTTGAGCCCAGCACCCGGCTCTGTACAGGTAACTACTGACACACTGCCTCTCTTCTCTTATGCACATCATTTGCTGAAGTTGCTTACCTCCCACCTGCCCCTAGTTCTGGCCTGATTACTGAATGCACACATAAAAGGTACCTCAGAGATTGTGTTCACAACAAACTTGCTCTATCTACTTCTCCTTTGCAATTAAACACAGACATGCTACAACAATGACATCAATAGTTCCACTAAGGAATCAGTATGTCTGCGCTGGCAATCTAAAGTATCAGGAACCATCAACTTTCTGACAGGGTAGGGTTTTGTTTTGTTTTTTTTAAGTATCTGTCTGATGTTTGCCACAAAGGCTCTCCTGAGAATCAGTCACATCCTGTCTGCAGTTATCTACATTAACTTGAAGAAAAAGTGACAACAAAAAATGTAGGCATGGCAACCACAATCTACCAAATGTCACTGACACTAGTCCAAGAATTACTAACTTGAAGAGCTATGGTCTTAGTTCTTCTCTTTAAAATTTCCCAGCATGTGTAAAATAATAGCATCTACAGCCAAAGAGAAGGAGTACTGGTGCCACAATGGTTAACCACTCGGCTACTAACCAAAACGTTGGTGGTTTGAACCCACCCAGCAGCTCCATGGGAGAAAGACCTGGATATCTGCTCCAGAAAAGATTATAGTCTAAAAAATCCTATGGGGCTATTCTAGTCTATCACATTGGGTTGCCACAAGTCAGAATTGACTCAATGGCACCAACAACACAACTGCAGCCTAAGGCTTTCTCTGATGGTTAAAAAAAAAAAAAAAAACTTTTAAGGGATGGTGTCTTACAGGCAACCATTCTTTTCTACATGCTTTAGTTTTCCAAACTGGTAATTACAAAGCACATCATTTGGACAAAACAATAAAAAACATGTAACTTTACATTGACTATCGTTTTAGTCAGAGACCAGGGGTAGCACAAACAGTTAATTTGCTCAGCTGGCTGCTAATCAAAGAAGGTTGTTGGTTCAAGTTCACCAAGAGGCACTTTGGCAGAAAGGCCTGGTGGTGATGTACTTCCGAAAATCAGCCACTAAAAACCCTAAGGAGCACAGATCTACTGTGACACATATGGGGTTGCCATGAGTTGGAACTGACTTGATGGCAACTGGTGGTGATAGTAGTGGCAGTCGGGGGGTGGGGGGAGGAGGGTGGTTATCATTTCAGTCAGGATGAGAGTGTGTCTTCTATTTTTTCTAGTCAGAGTAAATACAAATGCCAGAGAGTTGTGAAGGAGCTCGGGTGGTATGGTAGTTAAGGCACTTGGCTGCTAGACAAAAGATCAGCGGTTCTAACCCACCAGCTGCTCCATGGAAGAAAGATGAGGCAGTCTGCTTCCATAAAGATTTATAGCCTTAGAAACCCAACGGGGGTTGCTATGAGTCAGAGTTGACTCATGAATGTGAGTTTTGAGTGAGAAAGTTATAAGAATTAAATGAGATGATACATACAAAACAGCTTTGAAAATTAGTCTTACACTACTTGGTGACTCTCCTGACAATGAATGATTTGGTACTAAATGAAACCTTCCAAGTGTTTGTTCATTAGGGTGATGTTCTTTCTTGTCTCTTACAAGTGTGCAAGGCCATAAAGCAATTTAGCTAAGAGTCCTGAAGAGTCTGAAAGTGAGAAAGTTTCCATCTAGGTGGGACATTAGGATGCAACCAAGTATAGATTGGGTTGTCTCTCAGTATCTATTTAGATGGGTAGGGGGGACAGGTATGGGAAGGTTTATTACAAGTACATTTACAAATACTTATGGGAAGCGTTACTTAATGGTAACAATTTTATAAATCCACTAGAAAATTATTTCATCAGTGATTCTGAATGTTCTCAGATGTGACAAAAATGAAAGAAAAATCATTTAGTTATTGACAAATACACTGGAAAGTTAAAATTTAAAATTTTACATGCATTGGGAGTATAGGTAAATTAGTGATGCTGGAGATCCTGTCTTCAGGAGAAGAGGGTCTCCTCACACAGCAAAGGGCCCAGGAGTAGTTGGTTGTAGTCCAGAGAGCGAGCACTCATTCATTCATTCCCAAGAACCTTCATGAGTCATCAAAGGCCATTTCTCCATATGCAGAACAGAGACAGTACTGTTATTGTTTAGATGCCATCCAGTTGGCTCCAACTCATATGGACCCTATGCAGAACAGGATGAAACACTGCCCAGTCCTTTGCCACCCTCACAATCATTGCCATGCTTGAGCTCATTGATGCAGCCACTATGTCAGTTCCTCTCATTGAGGGTCTTCCTCTCGTTTGCTGACCCTCTACTTTACCAAGCATGATGTCCTTCTCCAGGGAATAGTCCCTTCTGACAATATGACCAAAGTAGATGAGAAGAAGACTGGTCATTCTTGCTTCAGGAGCATTCCGGCTGCACTTCTTCCAGGGCAGGTTTGTTTGTTCTTCTGGCAGCCCATGGTACTTTCAGTATTCTTTCCAACACCACAACTCAAATGCATCAACTCTTCTTTGGTCTTCCTTATTCATTGTCCAGCTTTCATATGCATATGAGGTGACTGAAAATACCATTGCTTGGGTTAGTCATAACTTAGTCTTCAAAGTGACATTTTTGTTCTTTAACATTTTAAAGAGGTGCCATGCAGCAGATTTTCCCAGTGCAATAGGACATCTAATTTCTTGACTGCTGCTTCCATGGGTGTTGATAGAAACACATTACTAGGTAGCAAACTGCTTTGAAAACTATAGAAGAGAAACAAGTACTTATAGAATATTTTAATAATACATTATATAACTTTGTATCACACCTAGCTTTTGTGATTGTGTTTGGAAACTTTTATTAATATATTCACTTTAAGCACATATAGACCTATGATGGCACTTGAACATTATGCTGAGTGAAATAAGCTAATCACAAAAGGGCAAATATTATTTGACCTTGCTTATAAAAAAAGACAAGAAAAAGCGAATGTATAGAGACCAAAGTTTGTTAGTAGTTACCAGGGGTGGAAGGGAGGGGAAATATGGCAGTTAATGGTGATGGAAGAACTGCATTGATTAAGGTTAGGGTTGCACAGCTGATTACCACAATTACTGTGAAGTTGTATACCTGTAAAAAGTTGACGGTCAAAAACTGTGCAACAGATCTCTTTAGAATGACCAAAAGAAAAAAGAAAAAAAAAATAGGTGCTAAGGGTGCTTATGGGAGCTCTGGTAGCATAGTACTTAAGGCACTTGACTGCTAACCAGAAGGGTGGTAGTTCAAATCCACCAGCCACTCCTCGGAAGGAAGGTTGGGCAATCTACTTCCGTAGTGATATTGCCTCGGCAACCCAAGGAGGGGTCGCTATGAGTCGGGTCAGACTCCACGGCACATAACAACAACAAAAACGAGGGTGCTTATGAAAATAAACAAAAAAACACACAGAGTCACTTCATTTGCTTTTAAGGTCTTCAAACTGTACCGAGTATAATTTTATCAGTATTTCTTGTAAACCTCAATGTGGCTACTGTGGTGAGACCACCTCTGAAATTCCAGGTCTAGCCCCTCAAAGAGATTAAATCTTAAACACATCATCATGTCTGCTGCTTTGGGTGATTATGTTCGGTGTCATTAGCTTCTACTTAATATGGCAGCTGATGCCTTGTGGTCCCTTGCAAAGAGGGAGAGGGAGCCTTGGAGAGAAACGAATTATAATTGGCTGCCGCAGGACTGCGTGGCGCTGCCTGTGACAACAGCAAATGGGGAAAATAGGAAGGCATTAGAGTAGGTCTGTTGTACTGATGAAGTGGAATTCCTAGAACACATTGTGCTATAAAATGAGATTTGGCTCCATGGCAGTTGGACCAAACAACAG
Organism: Orycteropus afer afer; assembly: GCF_000298275.1. Classification (NCBI taxonomy): domain Eukaryota; kingdom Metazoa; phylum Chordata; class Mammalia; order Tubulidentata; family Orycteropodidae; genus Orycteropus; species Orycteropus afer. The sequence continues at coordinate 823,829 of NW_006922241.1, forward strand.
ACTCAATAGCACCCAACACTGGTTACTGGGCATATGCTAGTTCCTTTAGTTAGAGCTGCCTTTCATAAAATGCAGCAGGAGCATCACTAGAGAACAGAAAAAAAGAGGGGTATTACTTGTTCAGAGAAATCCTGAGAGCAAGGTGTTAGGGAAAAAAAATAACTGACTTTCAGCTAGGATGAATTCCAAATTCAACATGATATAACTTCAAGTCTATAATTTTTTTTTTTATATATAAATACCTATGGAAATTACTAGCAAAATGTGTCCAGCCTCTTAAGTAGGTTTACATAGATGACGTTTTAGAAGGAGTTGGAGTGGAAGGTGGACCTTTCTTAGATCTTTGCCTCTGAAAAAGGATGAAAACAAGGAGGCTTTGGTGGCCGGAGAACATGTAAGGGACGAGGAGCAGAGAAGCAGGGAATCTAGAGTCAGAGAAGGCATTTCTATTCTGTGTTCTGTTCTGTACATATGTGTACACAATCTGAGTTCTTGAAAAAAGCAAGAGTAACATCAGTAAAAAAACGTTTTAAATCACATGTTTTAAAACTATGTCCCACCTTGTAAGGGAAAGTTATTACTCATCAGTTTATACAAGAGTCACTATGAATTGGAATTAATAGACAACACACAACAACCACCACAAACTCCATTAGTAATAGGGCAGGAGTTGACATTTGTTTGCAACTTGCAAAACTGAATGAAAAAGAGAGGGGTGATTTCCCACTCAGAAAGGGCCCCAGGCACCAAAAAGACAGTTTAACTGTTGAAATCAGTCAGTTTATTGTAATCTATGCAAGTAAGAGCAAGCCCATCTAATTATTAATGGGGCACTGTCAAACCAGCTTGGCCCTGCAATACCCATTCTAAACTAATTTAGGTTTTTAAAAATCTTTTTTAACCAAAATATTTGAACAAATTGAACTGCAGCTGTTACCAATCAACTGTAATCAAAGATATGAAATGAAGTACAAACATTCTATTTGAGAGGTTTACATGAAAATAAGATGTAATAATTTTTATAAAGTATTTATTCAATATACAGAAGCCATATTTGTGCAGAAAATTCTTCATTTTAAGACTTGCCTTGATGGAAGGTAGGTGGTGAAGCTCAACCAACCCCTTGATTTGCCCAGTTTCTTGAAAGGCTTAAATTAATTGTTAAATTCATTCACACACACACATACACACAAAACAAAAACAAACACTAGATATGTCTTTTGAAGACTTTATACATCAAGTAGTCCAGAAGCCAAGAAACTCTCTGACTGTGCAGAAAGCTCAGTTTCCCTCCAGACCTCCGCACTAAGCCAAGAAAGGAAGCTTGGGTGTTGAGCATCACCAAAAGATCCAGCCCATTCCTGCCTTATTTGTTGTCATCATTAAGAAGATGCCAATTAGCAACTATTTTGATGATGGTTTTTGTGTTGTGAACATCTGTCCACTAGCATCTGGCCAGGGCTCAAGTCCATTTCACAAGAAACACCAAACAGCTGTCAGATGGTCTGACTTTGGGTGAATACCAAATGAACGCAATTCTCACTGCCATTGGGGAGGAGAGGTCTCAGTTCCTATTATCAATCTCCAGAGATACCAATTCTCCAAGCTCTTACTTGTTAGGACATTTCCTAACCCTAAACCAGCAATTTCCATATTTTTGTGAATTAGATTTTACTCATTCCACTAAATAACTGGAATGGATAAAGCCAGAATTAACTTGTGTTTGCTTAAGACCTAATGATAGGTTGGCCCATTTTTCTTCTTAAATCACCCAATTACTTTTCTTATATTTTCATTTCACCTCAAAGAAGTAGGAGTTCAAAGGGAAGTCAAAATAGAGATTATTTCCAAATCCATCTACTTTGCTGTTAAGTGATTCAGATGATAACTTTTGTGAAAAACAAATGTTTACAGTCAATAACTCAAATTGGTAATTTCAGTTTAATGGTATAAGTAGTTAATGCCACATAAAAATGAAAGTTTAGCTGCATAAAATAAACTTGTTTATTTATATATGGGTTCTGAGTGAGACATTAACAGAGATCTTCAGATTTTTTGCTAATGAAAACTCCTGAGTATTGCAGTTCCAAATATAACATTACCTACATTCTAAACACTGCATTCATTCAGTGAATTACCTTGGGATTTCTGCATCCTGCAGTTCCATAATGGAGTCCCTGGATGACACAAATGGGTAAGCTCTCAACTATTAACCAAAAGGTTGGTGGTTCAAACCTACCCAGAAGCATCTCAGAAGAAAGCCCTGGCAATCTGCTTCCCAGAGCCTTGAACCCTATGGAGCACAGCTTTATTCTGAAATACATGGTGTCACCATGAGTCAGAATCAATTCAACAACAAGTGGTTTGGTTTGATTTTGGTTTATTCACTTAGAGCAGGAAGGCTGTAACTCAGGGCATGCAACCTGAGCCTGAAAAACACAGGCTCTGACTGAGACTAGACTCAACAAAAGTAAATAAAAACTAGCAAGACTTGGTTACCTCATTTCTAAGATCTTATTTAATATTTTGGAGATCTCCAATAGGACCTAACATAGCTCCTTGTACATAGTAAGCATGTACTAAATATTCTCTAAATAAAATAAAACAATGAATGATTATCCAAGCAATTATTTTAAACCATGCCCTAACACACAAAAACACAGAGAAAGAGACAGAGACAGAAGCAGGCAGAAAGAGTCATCTGGACACTATCATCTTGTCATCACCTTGTCATTTCAGTTTTAACTTACATACCAAGAACTCATACCCTGCTGGTGATATGAAATACTGAATTTAGCTAATTCCATTAGGAAAACTCAGTTTTAAAGACTGACATCTACTTTCCATTGAGGGAGCTCTGGTGGTGCAGTGGTCAAGCACTCGGCTGCTTGAGTGCTTCCTACATATCAGACATCATTCTGGCACATATTGTCTCATAAATATCACCAGAATTGCTTTATAAGGTAGGAACTAATATTTTTTCCATTTTACACGATGAGGAAAATGAGGCACAGGAAAGTTCAGTACTTTCAAAGTCAATACAACAGCAATCCCCAAAGCTCATTCCCCTAACTGCTCCGTCATGCCACCTCACTAGAAGAAGCTGAATTACAAGTGTAATTTTAACTTTCAGCTTCCTTCTGTGTGTTTCTAGTACTGATATTGTCTTGATTGTTCTTCCTCATCTTAGTCTCAAAACTTTAGTGGGATCACCATCACCATCGGTAACCATTTTTATTGCATGCATGTCAATCACACTGCTGTTATGAGCTGGATGTACCTGAAATGCTGCAGCATCACCATCATAAACCCATAGAAAACGCTTACATTATACATGCAAAAAATAGCTCCTGAGTTTATTCTCTCCATTTATTGCAGACTCTGGAGTATGCTTATTCCTCATCCAAGAAAAAGTGGAGTGGGCAATTTTTCAGAAAGTGCCATAGCTTACATTGCAACATTTGCTACTCAGTATCTTCAGAGAATAATCATTAAAGTGTTTAAATTTACTTTGAAGGACTGATACAACAAAGTGTGTTGATGTTTGAGAACTCTTCTCTGAGAACTAGTTATACATAAATATAATTATACTAAAGTTTACAATTTGAGGATGGCTGGTCAAACATCTTCTACTCAATGGTGATTGAAACTTTGTTCCTTGACACTTGTAGTTTTTATTTAAACTTATTAAATAAGTTCTTCAGAGTTATTTAGACTGAACTTATTTTATCACACATCGCTCTTTTGCACACACACACACAAAGACAACATAAGTGAAGCTGATAAAGTATTTTTCAAATTTCTTATTCAGACTTGACTACTCGTATTCAGAGTTGGACTTCAACTCATAGTCGTCAATGTCTGTGTTTTTCCATGCAATATTGTCCTCTCTGCTAACAAGAGCACTGGTAACAGGAACATTTTAATTTGTTCACAAACTTTCAATATCATTAACTTCTATTTGTTTTTTCAATCATAAACTTCTTATCACTGTATTTAGAGACAGTGTCTAGTTATGCTGGACTAGCTGCTAATTAAACGGTAACATTCCCTGTATGTTTTTAACCTTTCATGGAATCTAAACAAAAGCAGCTGTGTTGAGATTAAGTAACACTAGAGGGCAGCCTACAAGTAAAGTTAGAAACAAGTGACAATTCATCCAGGCAATAATTTTACATATTACAATAGATGTTATCCATCATTCAATTTTCAACATTAATAACACTAGCCTAACACCGTTATGACACCAACCCAAGCATGATATCCTTGTATTTAAAAATAAATAAAATTATTTCTTAATGTTTCATTTAAAAGCATCTAAGACAAATGATTTCAAATAGGTTATCTCTTCAAAAACTCCCTCAAAATACTTGATGTTTCTAATCCTGTCTTTTGTTTTCACTTCTGTTATTCAACTTCTTTATAAATATAAAATGAAATATAAAATTACATCATCTATAACACTTTCCTGTTACAAATTTTATTTAGAATTCCTTGAAAGAAAAATACAATACAATATAGAATAGTCACATTTTTACAGGTATGTTTATAAAATACCTGAAAAAAAAAAATCAAACTCACTGCCATTGAGTCCATTCCAACTCATAGCAATGCCCATTCTGTTTCCAAGGCTGTAAATCTTTACAAAGGCAGACTGCCCCATATATCGTTTGTGGAGCAGCTGGTGGGTTTGAACCAGCAACCTTCTGGTTAGCAGCCAAATGCCTTAACCACTACACTACTAGAGCTCCTTCTGTTTACAGCATTAGTTATTTTCAACTATTAAAGACACCAGAAGATGCTTCTGGACAACTGTATTACATAAATATTTATATCTCAAAGTTAAAACTTTATAAAAAGGAAATCTGCATACTTCAATTATCTAGGTAATAAAAAATTATTTGTTCCTAAATAAAACAATATAAAATGCCACATTTTTCCTTCCACTATATAAGCAGTGTTCAATTTTAGCACAATCAAGAGCAAAAAAAGGCCTAGCTGTCTGATTAACACTGTCTTAATAAACAACACAATTTAGGTGTTATTTGTGGTTTGTGAGTTACATCATCTATAACATTTCAGTAGCACAAGGCAACTTAAGAAATAAATAATCATATAAATATGCCCAATGTGTGTAGGGGATATGGGAGAGAAACAAATTGTATACCTAATTTCAGCACTCAAAAACTTTCATAAAGTAAAATTGTTTGGAATGAAAAAAAAAAATTAAAAAGCAAGAAAGAGGTGACTTGATATATGTCCTGATTCTTAACATGAGCAAATCATTTAGAACTCGGTCCTCTTGCACTTTTGTAATTCTGGTTTTTATAGATGAGCGGATACTGCTTCAATCTCCCTCATATTATGGTTTTAACCTCGCCAATGTTAGAGAAAGTGGTCCCAGCTGCCAGACCAAATGTGACAGTTTAAACGCCCTTAATTTCAAAATCTTTAGCACTCTTTTTAAAGAGCTGGGTGTGAGCGCAATAGGATTGAGTCCAAGCCTTTGGTATTCAGCCTATTGTGTGTCATTTAAATACGGTTTATGACAGCTGTTAATGAAATATTTTGTCTACAAACTAGGGTTCCTGTCTTGGCCGATGCCAACACTATCCACTCAGTTCCCCAGATGTGACATTTTTCACTCTTTCTGCTCCCTCTCCCCCCACATCTGTCCCCTGTGTTCCCTTCACAAGGAGGACCACTTGCTGTTCTGGGGCCAAGCTCTGCATTTTCCTGCTTCTAGGCCTTTGCTCTTTCTTGCTTTTCTCTTCCTCCCCATGCCTCCCACCTATTGAAATCTCACTCATTCTTTATATACAATTCAATGCTTCACATTTCATGGACAGAGCCATTCCTTCCCGTCCTTCTTAGTATCCTTGCCACTCTGCTTTTGGTGAAGAGAATAATTAGGCCTTACCCTGTTGTGATAGTTTATATATCTACCTTCCCTACTAGAATGGGGGCCCAACGTCTGGCCTATAAACAAAATAAAACACAAAACCCAAACTCACTGCCATGGAGTATATTCTGACTCATAGTGACCTCTGCTGGGTTTGTGAGGTGGTAAATCTTTACAGAAGTAGATTGCCCCATCGGTCTCCTGTGGAGCAGCTGGTGGGTTTGAACCACCAACCTTCTGGTTAGCAGTCAAATGCCTTAGGCACTGCACTACCAGAGCTCCTTTGTTTTGTCTATGTTGTTGTTGTTATGTGCCGTCAGTCAGACCCGACTCATAGAGACTCCTCCTTGGGTTTCCCAGGCAGTATCACTAGGGAAGTAGATTGCCCCATCTTCCTTCCAAGGAGTGGCTGGTGGGTTTGAACCACCAGTCTTCTGGTTAGCAGTCAAGTGCCTTAGGCACTATGCTACCAAAGCTCCCTGTCTTGTCTATAGTGGGTCTATAATAAATCTGATGAACTAGTTCATCTATGTCTCCTGCAGTGTCTAGAATCATTCCTGGCATAGAGCAGGTAGTAATCATATACATATAATTTTATGTATATATATATATCCATTGAATGAACCAGAAAGTGAAATGACCTTTGTCAGAGGGAAGATCCAGTTATGTTGTGTTATATGCTCCACTTTACTTCTTGCTGAAAATGTGTTTCTGTTTTACAGGTACAATTTGCAAGCCCCAGGAGTATATGCCTGCGAGAATATCTGCTTCAACCTTCTATATCTTCAGTTCTACCCTAGGCAAGGATCAAAGTAACTTTTTTTTTTTTTCTTAAAAACCCTTGCCTAAAACAAGACTCGAATCCAAGTAAAAACACACTCCATTTTCCAAATTATCTTCTTTAGGATGACTTTCAATCAAATCTTTAAGAGCTTCCAGAGACAATGAATGTCACCTCCCAAAAGGGTATTATTCCATGGAGAAGCCAGAATTTAGGTTCCAACTGCACTAAAGCCTCAGGTACGGAACCCTTGCAAACTACTTGTGACTACTTTGTTGTGTGTCAGTGTTGAGTCTGCATAATAGGCACAACGTGAGAATATCTGTGGTTGGAAGACTGAGTGCATTTTTTAAAGTTTTTAAGTACCGAGGATATAGCACAAAGGCTCTGAGTGGAAATGCAGGACACTAGACTCAGTTTCAGAAGCTTGGGGACCTTGTCCCAGGTTCTTCTCTTACCAGAAATATGTTCTTAGGCAATTATTTGACCTTTGTGAATCTCAGTTATCTCATTTTCAAATTGGGCATAATAATAACTGCCCTGCCTAACCCAGAGGGTTAAAGATTAAATGAGGCAATGCTTATAAAAGTACTTTGAAGAATAGAAGCATTCAATAAATGAAAGGACTTCATTATTAATAATAATACTATTAGGTATTGTTGTTGTTGATCATCATCAGAAGCTTGACTCCTGTAAGGAAACACATCTCCTTCCTTGGCTGACTAGCCCTGTCTGAACACCTTGCTGCTGAAAGCCGATCTTTTCTCTCCATGGGACAACATGCAATCTCTGAAAGATGTACTTACTGTGCACAGGCAATGGGAAATAACGAAAGATGCAAATATATTATGATTACTTTTTTTAAAAAATGTTTAAATTTTTTCTTATTTTAAGAGCTTGTTTTACATTCAAAGTCACACGTACATTTAGTTTCATTCCCCATTCACCATGTCCAACCCTAACCCAGTCTCCTCCCCTCCCTATCCTGCAACACTCCCCTGTGCCCCTCATAATTATGTACTCCTGTTTGTCCTGCATTTCCTCAGTTTGAATGTTGGTCCTTTGGTGTTTCATGTCTATTGCTTTAAGGGGTGTATTACCATTGAATGTGTGGGTGCGGCATCCTAGGTTGAGGGTCTGCGTGTACATCTTGTTAACTATTGGGCTGAGAGCCTGCCCCTGGGGGTGAGTTTGATTCCAGGCGCCGAATGTATTTCAGAATGTATTTCAGGGCCATAGTATTGGGATTCTCGCCAGACTTCATCTGACCAGTAATTCTGGTCATTATTGAGTTTTTGGATTTTGTTCCACGTTTTCCCTCCCACTGTATCCAGGATCTCCAGATTTGACCCTTTCCTGAGTGGTTGATTAATCATTACATTATGATTACTTTTAATATAACAAGTTCTCAAGTTAAGAGGGATTTGGTTGACAATAAGCCAGAAAATGCACTGTCCTAGTTTTACATTTAAATACCCTTTCCCCGTTATGCTCAGCACAATTTGCATTTCAATAACAACATGATAATGTCAAGTTATTCACAACATTTCAAAGCCTTCTCTTACACACCTTCTGCTGGGGCACTGGATGTGGCTGTTTTCTAACAGTAAAGGCAATTATGTTGTCCTTTTTATTCTTGGGAAGGGATGTGTTTTGGCAATATTAACAGGTCTTGTGTTCTGGACATGACAGAATATGAAAATGAGAGCTCCACCCTCCAAGCTATCCCTGGAGAATTAATTAATCAGCATATTCAACATGTTGAACTTCCCCCTCATCACAAATGAGAGGAAACACCTTGCAGATAAAAGTTGGCTATTTAGTAGAACTTTTCCTTGAACAGTGAACATCCTTTCAGAGAAAAAAGTATCCAAAAGATGTTTGTCACCTTTTCCTCTGGTTGCAAACGAAACTACTCTGCTCTTCTACCTTCGACACCAGTAGTATCTGCTTTTCATTGAACTAATGTGGTATCTTGCCACAGAGTTGATTTAAAATATAAAACCATATTGCATGCACAGAGACAGCCATTCTGAAAATTTATTTTAGATAATCACTACCCCAGAACACATTACAGCAAATATTACAAATCAATTTAATTTAGGTAATTTCTCATTAAGATGCTTACGGATTGGTAAGTCTAATTGTAAAAGCTAAGCATTTATAATTCATAAGCACAAATTATGCTAAACTAGATGGGTTATATGCTATTAGAGTTTCACATAAACTACAGAATGATTGTTCACACAGAAATTTAATTCATAAATTGGCATTAATGTATTATACCTAAGTTTTATTGGACCTTCTAGTTAAAAGTTGGATGCAAATTGTGTATTAACATTATCATTCAGCTAATTGACAGCTGTTCTTGAAACTCATGACACAAGAAAAAAGTAGTTTTAAACAAAAGTAAGGCCTAATTATCTCTGTTGTTGTTGTTTGCCGTTGAGTCGGCCCCGACTCATAGCGAACCCTCCTTGGGTTTCCGAGGCAGTATCACTACGGAAGTAGGATCGCCCAACCTTCCTTCCAAGGAGTGCTGGTGGGTTTGAACCGCCAGCCTTCTGGTGAGCAGTCAAGTGCCTTAGGCACTATGCTACCAGAGCTCCTTAATTATCTCTAGTGCTGACAATATTCCCTGGCTCTATGAAGGAAGGTTGGGCAATCCTACTTCGCAGTGATACTGCCTCGGAAACCCAAGGAAGGGGTCGCTATGAGTCGGGGCCGACTCGACGGCAAATAACAACAACAACAACAACATGTTTGGCACTTGGGAAAAGGTATCCTGGGACAATAGAAATACCACTTGGTCCACAGCCCCCTTTCCACATTTGTTACAGACTGAAGTGTGTCCCCCCAAAATTTATGTTGAAGTCTTAACCTCTACTACCTGTGAACATGACCTTGTTTGGAAACAGGATTGTGAAGAAATTATCAGTTAATATCAAATCATACTGGAGTAGGATAGTTCTAATCCCATCTGAGTGGTATTCTATGAAAAAGACACAGAGAGACAGTGGGAAGATAGTCACGTGATGATGGAACTCCTGGGGCTACCAAAAGCCAGGAGCATCAAAAGATCTTCCCATAGAGCCTTCAGACAGAATGTGGCCCTGCTAACCCCCTGAATTCAAGCTACTTATTAGCCTCTAGAACTGTGAGACAATAAAATTCTGTTCCTATCAGCCACCCAATTTGTAGTATTTTGTCATGACAGCCCTAGGAAACTAATGCAATAGTATACTTTTATTGAAAGAACTGGGCATCCCTCAAAGTCCCATTCAACCTTTGGGAGGAACTGGGTCTCAATTCCAGCTGGGAATGAGTAAACATCAGCCATTTTGGAAGGTACATTTATTTCAATCTAAAAAATGGCTTCTCTAAGGAGCCTTAGTGGTACAATGGTGGCATGCTTGGCAGCTAACCTAAACGTTGGTGATTCAACCCATCCAGCGGTCCTGGGGGAGAAAGACCTAGCAATCTGGCCCATAAATATTACAGCCTAGAAATCCCTATTAAAAAATAACTGCAAAAAAAAAAAAAACCCGCTGTCATGGTGTGGATTCAGACTCATAGCAACCCCCACTAGATTTCCAAAGCAGTAAATCTTTACAGAAGTAGATTGCCTCATCTTCCTTCCACAGAGTGGCTGGTAGGTTGGAAGCACCAACCTTCTGGCTTGCAGTGAAACTCCTTAGGCACTGCACCACCAGAGCTCCTCAGAAAGGGACAGTTCCATTCTGTTACACAGAGTTGCTCTGAGTCGATATCAACTCAATTTTTACTCAGATGGAAAGTACTTCACATCACTTACAAATTTCAGTTATCCCCAAATGAAAATGATACAAAATCACATTTTTCATTGTAATACATTAGAACCTATCTGGTTTGCATGCCAAGATAATGGAAGTATGTTCATGTCATTACTGCCCAAAAATGTTCTGCCAAAATATAACCTCCAATTCATTGAAGCCTTGGAGGCACAAAAGAAAATCTGTAATCAGAAATCATTAATTAAGGTTAATTAAAGTCCACATTGTGTCTGACTGACATCCACACAAAAGTACTGCTTACTTTTCTTAAGGCGTCCTGTGCAATATCGTGTCTAATCCAACACCCTAGAATATTCACATTCTTGTTATTTGAAAGGAGAGCAAGCTACCGTCACATAAACTCTTCTTTCAACAAAAAAAGCTTTTGATCTGAAATATTATCCACACTGTCCTCCCCCACTCCAGGCCTTATTCTTTTAGTAAAAAAAAAAAAAAAAAAAAAAATGTCCTTATGAGAATGCTGTAAAACTATCAGAACCTATTTTATCATTCTGCCAAATAATCAGGGGTCTGTATACTGAACTTACGAATGCATGTTTTCTTTGCTTCACGGAGATATTTGAGGGGGAGGTGGAGAAGGGCTGGGGAGATAATTGCAGCCTATGGGTAAGCCAGACCACATGATCAAAAACTGCTGTGACACTTAAAAGTGTTTCTCCACAAGGAATTCCGGTGCCCGAAAGCATGGTGAAGCCAGTAGCAATTAAAGCCATGTTATCCTTTTAATTTACTTCAAATCATTGGCCTCTAAAATCAATCATTTAGTGTGGTTGTGGAGGGGCCAATATAATAGCCACGTGCATTAAAAATGCTTGTTGATCTTACTTGAAAATTTTGGCTGGATAGAAACTAGGGAAATTTAAGAAGGCTGCTTTGAAGCTCACCCTGAAATAAGAACTGGTCATTTTCTGGTTTACAAAAAAAAAAAAAAAAAAGTTACTAATTTTTTATATTAGTGCATTTGTAACAAATTCAAGGTTTTCTTCTTGGGAATCTGCCTGGATTTTCATTTGATGCCCTGCATGCCAGGCACTCAACACTGCCTGCTTGAAGTGCGAGGTTTTATTTTATTGTATGTTTTAATCTACAAAGGAATTAAATTACTTATACTGCCTCGGAAACCCAAGGAGGGGTCGCTATGAGTCGGGGCCGACTCGACGGCACATAACAACAACAAGAAGACTAATAGGAGTCCTTGAAAGTCCACTTGAGAAATGGGAACTAAAACATGAAGAAGTGCCCCAGTATCTGTTACAGAGGGCCAAACTTACCTAACAAAGGAAAGCTGTGTTCTACATCACACACTATGCACGTAAATCACCCAAGTATGTGTATCTCCCTCTTGCAGCAATTTACTCCCCCAAATCTTTTCTTGACTGGGTCATGCAAGACATACACAACTGGAAAGCTTTTCCTAACCAACCCTGAAGTCATACACTTTAAGAAAAAGCAAAATATTAAAATTATTAAAGGAAAAAAAAATGCTCCTATACATAAGAGCTGACAAAGCAGTAGACCATGGTCTAAAATATGTTATTCTTTTGTTGCAAAACACAGTAACATGGTCTCTAGCGCCTCACCAATGTGTGTCAAACCTGAAAAAAATAAAGGTTGAACCTGAAGTGAAGCTCTAAATGCTTACGTTGCTAAAACAAAACACAACATACAACACTTATGACGTCATCTTATTTATTTAGGAATCTGCAGAGCCAAAAACAAATTACAGAACTGAATTCGGTGCCAATTCATCAATGCCCTCATTTACCTATACATTCGGGAAGGGCATTAATGAAGAGTTTGTGCTTCTTTGCCTTCCTGTCAAAAGATGAAAGTGACATCAGCCCCTGGACTGTAATTTTTTTTTTTTTAACCAGCAAGACTGAGCAAGAGGCAAATCCTGGAGTAAATATCAGCTGGATGTGCACATAACAAGGTCCAGGGAGACACTCTCAGAAGTTGCCTCTTTTAATCCAACACTGAATTACAGGAGAAGCGGTTCTCAGTTCTTTCAGAACACCACAACTGCCAAAATCACTGCAAGGCCTGCAAGCCCTAGTATATCTCAAACCTTTCCCAAGACACCCCAACACTATCTGAGGCACTGAAACTATGGCAACCGAATAAGAAAGCAGCCTCCATGATTAATAGATGAAGATCCCAGAGACAGTGTCTAGCTAGGGCCATCATTCATGAATGTGAGAAGAATTAGCAGGAAATCCATCTTGAAAATCATTAGCAAGTATTCTTATAAAAATCAATCCAACTGTCCTTCTCTTATATATACCAGAATTTAGGAGGTTGTAAACAATGTGCTTTCCATTGATCTCTCACTATACAGGGATGAGAATGTTCTTAGAAACTGAGAGGCTCACGTTTTTAGAACTGTTAAAGACTATATAGAACAACGTTCCACCTGAGTATTTGAGGCCTAAGAACAAATGCATGCAAAAGCCAGAATATGTGAATGAAACCATGTGGCCTTTTGGGGTACAAAGGAGTGACAGTTGTTGGGTTGTTTGAGGGACTGTGCATGGGTGTGTGTACAGTATGATTTTCATAACCCATCCCATTTTCCAGAAAAGAATGTTTCCATTCACTAACTCCATCAGTTTTCTCTCAGTTTGCTAGCTGAAGGACAGCAGGAGTCTGGGAGAGGGGTGGGCAAGTACTGGAGAGGCTGCAATATTAAGGAAAAGACTGAATACTCTCCTGAAAAAAAGAAACTGGACCAGGTAAAAGAAAGAAGAATGGATCCATCACAGAATCTATAAAACTCCCATATAACGTTAAATCACAATTAATATATTCTTTATTTCTTCACATTCCCTACAATGTTTCCTTTCCAATGGCATATTTTCACTGGGCTTAATCCCAGATCATGTCCTGTTCTATGAATGCTTCAAACCAAACACTGGTCTTAAAGATGTTGGAGGGCTGTTGTTGTTGTTGTTATGTGTCGTCGAGTCAGCCCTGACTCATAGCGACCCCTCCTTGGGTTTCCGAGGCAGTATCACTACGGAAGTAGGATTGCCCAACCTTCCTTCCGAGGAGTGGCTGGTGGGTTTGAACCGCCAGCCTTCTGGTTAGCAGTCAAGTGCCTTAGTCACTATGCTACCAGAGCTCCCAGAGGGGTTAAAAGAGAGGTAAATCCTTTGGCATAAGCAACAATTTTAGAATCTTTTACAAAATTTTTAAATTGGCAGCGATTCTTTGAATTAAATTTTTTACAGATGGCAATTATAGGTTGGTTGGAAACCAGCAAAAAGCGCCTAGTCATAGCAAATGAAAACCTCAGGTCTAAAAGCTGTATGTGGAAATATCTATTACTAACAATATTTTCAAAGCAACAATTTTCAAGCTGGCTGGTCCAAAGGACCACAGCACTTCAGTCTTTGGGTCATGTTAATTGTGGATTTATTCAGCTCTCTTTTCATCCCCTTTCCATATATAGAATTTAAGAGAAGACTTCTTTCTTTATTTATTTGCCTACACTAAAATAACTGTACCTCCAAACTTTTGGGACTCATAGAAGGCATAATTGCAGTGGAAGTCCTTCAGAGAATATTGGTGGTAATATAAATTTATTTTCCCTTCTCCCTCGCCTTTGAGAAGTTTTGTTGTTGTTGTTGTTGCTGTTTTTTAATTACTGATAAGAACTTGTATGGCTATGATTTGAGTCAAATTTCAGATTCTATAAACAATGTATCTGTCGGTAAAGTAAGTGCTTTCTCTTCTAGCATCAGTCAACTATTTCCTACCTGTGCTTTGCTTCTGTGTGGATATTCACACTGTCCCAAATTGATTTCAGGCTTGGCTAGGGAAGAGTGACCAGAAGGCATACTGGCCACTCTGGGGACCCCTTCCAGAAGCCCCAGCCAGTGTCCTGGAGGCATCTGCTTGGCAGCCAAGGTTTTCTCTTATAACACGTGTGGCCCTTGGGGTCGATTCAACTCAACTCTAAATGTAACCCTTAATGGGTTCAGACTATTCAATTTATTTTAAAAATGTAAGTAAGTAACTGCTATCAAACTAACATTCTATTTGATATAAGACCCTATGACGCTTGGTTCTGTTTTATTTGTATAGTGCTTTTTTTTCTTCTTCAATGTTTTGGGTATGATATTTCAACCTTCTAAGTTAGGAAAAGTTTATCACTCCCCTTCCCATATGAATGACTTGTTCATATGCTTCCAGGCTTAAAACCCATGACACTAAAAGCAGTTCATAGTGTGAATGTTCATTCTAGTCCACAGATTGTTTCCTTTGCATTATCTTTCTGTTGTAGGTGTGTAGCCATTTCCTCTTGTCCTCTCCCCACAAAAGCACTGGTTGCTTCTTCAAATCTGTTTCCAGGACATTTTCCATGACTACTGCCACCCAAATAAAAATAATGCCACATATTTAATGAGTGTTTGTTGAGTACCAAGCATTGTGGCATGCATTTTACATATTCTGTCACATTTAGTCTTGTCAACAAATTTTCATCATACTAGCATTTTACAGATGGAAACTGAGGCAGAGAGAAATTACACAACTGGCTCAAAGTTACACCGCTTGCAAATAGCAAAAAAAAAAAAAAGCAAATCCACCAAATGGTGTATCTGCCTAAAAATCGTCATTTCAGCATTGCATTGGGGGTTAGCCACTGCATTCTCTAGGACAGTCCTCTCCACAATGAGAAAGCTTCCTCCACACAAAATTGAATCAATCTGTCCTTGTTACAGCAAAGATCAAAATTTTCTCCTAAATCTCAACATGAGTTTTCTTTACATAATGTTTATATTGATGTAAACTATTTCAGAACTTAACTGAGCAAAAACAATTGTCTTACCTCTTATTTTTTTTCTTTTTATGCCTGACAGAATGCCATTCCTATGACCTTACCCAATTTAATGGTCATATTGAAAGTAATCTTGACTTGATGTGGTTGGCATCATGGATAGCATTTCCATCCATGCTCCATGTGGACTTTATATTTTCCAAATTTGAGGACATCATTTTCATAATATGATCTACACTAAAACTACACCAAAAGAGTATAATCTTGCTTCAGCCACTCCTTGGAAAGAAGATGGGGCAATCTACTTCCGTAGTGATACTGCCTCAGAAACCCAAGGAGGGGTCGTTATGAGTCGGATCCAGCTCAAGGGCAATGGGTTTTATGATTTAGAAGACCCTGAAGTAAAGTCTCTGGTATACCCAGGAAGATATGAGGTGACAAAGAAGCATTTAGCACCATAACTTTTCAAATTTCCAGAATGCATTTTAGATTTTAACACATCTATTCACATTTGTGATTTCATATTATTCGTATCATTACTATTTACAATTTTATTTACAATAATGCAGGCTCAGAGAGGCTCAGTGGCTTGTCCAATGTAGTAAGAGTCTGGAGCACAGCTTTTGTGACTCCAGATGCAGGATCTTGAACAACAGTTATCATTGTGTGGGTACAGGGCAGAACCAGGGTGATACTTTCCCTTGGGAGAAAGTTGAATTTAAAAAACTACATAGTGCCTAAGGCACTTGACTGCTAACCAGAAGGCTGGCGGTTCAAACCCACCAGCCGCTCCTCAGAAGGAAGATTGGGCAATCTACTTCCATAATCATACTGCCTCAGAAACCCAAGGAGGGGTCGCTATGAGTCAGGTCTGATTCGAGGACACATAACAACAATAACAACAACAACTATTACCAGAGCTCTGGTGGCCTAGAGGCTAAAGCCTTTGGCCGCTAACAAGAAGGTCAGTGGTTCAAACCCACCAGCTGTTCCACAGGAGGAAGATGAGGCAATAAAAAAAAATAAGTAAATAAAAAACCCACTATTATCAAACCACCAAAAGCAAGAAGGGTCTGGGTGAAACTGTAGAATAAATGAGACAAAGGTCAAAAGCTCAATCCCCATAAATGTCTGCTGGCAGTACTCTTAGCTTTGTTTTTTTGGCAAGTTGATTTTACCTAACTCAGACTTCCTCCAGCTTTAGTCAGGTGTCTCACAGATGTATGTTCTTGGCCACATAAGCAGACTAGGTGGGAGTGTGGGAATGAGTAGGCTCAAATCCATCATCAGGATTAGGAAAACAATCCTGGGTGAGTGTTCCAATAATGGTGCATGTGACATCTACCTTAGTATATGGAACGTGGTACACTCACACACACTCAAGTACACCTCACTTAATGAAAACATGAGACGGAAAAACCAGAGCAGACAAAAAAGATAAAGACTATTCATTTGCAAAATGATTCACTCTTCATTGATTCATTCATTTATTCATTCATCCAACAAATACTCCTGAAGAGCCTATGATGTGCCAGGTATTGTCATAGGCAAGATACAGCAGTGAACAAAACAAAAATTCCCATCCTCATGGTGCAACATTCTCATAGGAGAAACCAGAAATAAACAAGGACAACATGTGGCATGTTAGACTGTGATAAGTGCTAATGAAAAGAAATGAGGCAGGTCAAAGGGGATGAGGAAGGCAGAGGGAAAGAGGAGACACAAAACAGGATGATCATAACAGATCATTAAGAAAGTGGCATATAAGCAGAGATATGAAGAAAGTGAGAAGCAAATCATGCAGTGATTTGGGGAGAGAACAATCCCAAGCCACAAAAGAGCAAGTGCAAAGACCCAGTAGGAGGCGTTTTCAAGCAACCCCAAGGAGGAATGGATGTCAGAGAGATGGGGCCTGAGTGTAGATCATGTAGGTCACATAGACAGGGTTGGGAAGGACTGACTTTTTTACAGTAGATTGCTCCATCTTCCTTCCAAGGAGTGGCTGGTGGGGTTGAACTGCCAGCCTTCTGGTTAGCAGTCAAGTGCCTTAGCCACTATGCTACCAGAGCTCCCGATCCAATTTAGCCTTTTAGAGTCCTTTTGGCTGCTGTGTTGAGAAATGACTGTAGGGAGCCAAGAGCAGAAGCAGGCATACTAGTTGAGAGGCTGGCACAAAAACCTAGCAAGAGAGGTCTGTGGCTTGGCCAGTGTGAGGAAGTCTGCTTGCACTCTGAAGGTGCAGTCAACACGTTTTGCTGCTGGAATGGATGTGGGGGTGAAAAAGAAGAGTCAAGGATAACTTCAAAGGTTTAGGCTGGAGAAACTCAACAGATGGAACTGCCACTTACTGAAATGGAGACAATCAGGAGTAGGGCAGATTATGGGAAGACATATCCAAAATTGGGTTTTGAACATGTTAAATTTGAGATGTCTATTAGGTCCAAGAGAAAGTACCTACCAAGAAGCATTTGGATATTTGAGTAGTCCAGGAAAAGGGTCTGAGCTAAAGAGGTTATTTGGGAACTACCAGCATATTGCTTGTACTTTATATGACACTCTCCATTGTTGTTGTTGTTGTTGTTATGTGCCGTCGAGTCGGCCCCGACTCATAGCGACCCCTCCTTGGGTTTCCGAGGCAGTATCACTACGGAAGTAG